>NC_061117.1:38998586-39053678 GCF_002878395.1 Capsicum annuum
ATAATTTTACACGTTTCTAAAAAATCTAAAGACTTGAAAAGTCTTTAGATTTTTTAGAAACGTGTAAAATTATGTAAAGTTTCTCATTATAAATAGAAGGCATCGGAGGCATGAGAAGAACAAGCCTTCATGCGTTGAAGCAAAAAATTCTCTCTTGTCTACAACAAATATTTTGCTTATTTATTTAAAAACAGGTATATTTCAATGGAAAAATCTATGTAGGAACAAAACTTAGGATTATCAAACTTACCAGAACAGGTATATTTATTCAGTATTATGAATAGCTAAATTCATAATTCCTAACAATCATGATATGATAAGATAAGTTCTTGTTAGTTACTTTATAGTAGAATTATTCGAAGAATAGCATGTTAAGAAGTTTAATTAGCAAAGTGAAAACGGAGAAAAAACCCTAAGAACTATGCCATCCTAAAGGTGAAACCAATAAGGTAAGAAGCCGTGGTGGGGAGTAGCTAGAGTTGAGGCGCTGTTTAAGGGAAAAGTATCTGGATTACCATGCTAATAGTGACCAACGAACATGTTATTTAAGAATAATCTAGTATATAGTAATCTAATATGATCATATTTTGTCATGTGTATGATTGAAGGAAATATTTTGAAAATAGCAATTTTATGAAAAATAAATAATTATTTATCTGACAAAATGGTAGATAAATTTAAAATACTTATTTTATATGCACTTAAGCATATAGAAGTAGTAGATATAAGAAAAATCATATTAGAAAAAGCATTTGGTAAATATTATATGATTAGAATAAATTAAATACCACAAATACCTAATTACACTTACAAACACATATATACCAAACCTACATATCAACCATGATAAATTACGCATATTTAGAATTTTGGGAAAAAGATATAAGAAACATACAATTAGTAGAAAAACAAATGAAAACAAATTTAGACAAATACATGGAAAATAAAGAAATAAAATATATAGAATTTCTTAATGAAAATATGCAAGAATTACTTAGACTAAAACAAACAACTGAAAAATATTATGAAAAAACATTTAATCAAGCCTAAATGACAGATGATATTAAAATACTTGTTTTATATATACTTAGAAATATAGAAATTATAGACATATAGAAAATAATATGGGAAAAATAACAAGATTATGAAGAGGAGGAACTATTAAACAGTATAGAAAACTTACGCATATATTATGAACATCAATATTATTTAGATTCAGATTTATATTATACAGACTAAAAATGTCAGGATATATTAAGAAAATTAGAGCAAACCAAGAAGACCTACATAAATAAATTAATTATAGAAAACAAATTAGAGAAATAATGGAAAATCTAATAGAAAAATTAAAATGGATAGACGAAACCTTGAAAAATTTAGAAAAAAAACAAAGATAAAAGTTTAGATAGTTTAAAAAATTCATTAAAAAGAGAACAAGAAAAAATAATTAGTAGTATTAATAACCTCAAACAAGATATTAAATATAGTACAAGTAGAATAGATTATTATACATTTACTTTAGAAGAATAAAATGATAAATTACGAATATCTAAAATACTGGGAACGAGAAATGGAAGAAATAAAATTAACAGTAAACCTTATAAAAATGAATTTAATTGAATATTTTAAAACAAAAGATATAGAATAATTAGAATATCTTAAAAATAATATAGAAGACTTACAAAAACTAAAAGAAAAAGTTAAAGAATATTATAGCAAAGCATTTAATCAACTACCATTTAATCACCCCCAAAATATGAATATCAGTAAAATTGAACATATTAATAAAATATATGAAAATGAAAAATACAAGAACGAAGAAAAACAGTTAATGAATATTACTACAAAGCATTTAACAATTACATAAATTAATGGATACATCTTACGAAAAGAATAAATCATTAAAAGAAATTGAAACCCAACTATATAATTTATACCAAGAATACAAAAGATTACAATGTACTAACAAGGATCCTAGAACACTAGATAATTTAATTACGATAATATCTAATTTAGAATATGAGTTAATAAAACATGTTAAGTCAAGAAGATAAAAATAAAAAAAAAAATATTTCAACCGATAATATTCACAAAATACAGTATATAAAAGTAAATACTTATTACCTAATAACTATTTACTTTCTAGTAAAGTTATCGCGCCTAATCCGCACCCCCCTACAATTGGTATAACTAAATTCATAATTCCTAACAATCATGATATGATAAGATAAGTTCATGTTAGATGTAAAGTTTCTCATTATAAATAGAAGACATCGGAGGCATGAGAAGGACAAGCCTTCATGCGTTGAAGCAAAAAATTCTCTCTTGTCTACAATAAATATTTTGCTTATTTATTTAAAACAGGTATATTTCAATGGAAAAATCTATGGAGGAACAAAACTTAGGATTATCAAACTTACCAGAACAGGTCAAGTTATTTCTATCTTTATTTTCTCCTAGATTTCACAATTTAAACAAATATTTTTGGATATTTTTATATTTTTCTATAGAATTAATTATTAAGAAAACACTTGTTTAACTAAGTTTTTTTATCATTCTCTTGCTTAGGTCTCAAAACGTTAATAATATTGAAAGAAAGAACGAGGAGTCTGTGTGCATCGCTATGCTGCAGCAAGCCTCCTTGATTCAAAGGTACTAATGCCTTATAGATCCATCCACTTGTCAAAATAAATGCAACAGATTTTGATTTTTAACATTTATCATAATAAATTGAATAGATATATAAGTTAACATAACTATTTTCCTTGATAAAAGTTTTGTTCAAATGGATTTGTAAAAATACCTAGTTGTTGATTTTAGTTGATCTACACATAATTAAAATTTTTTTGTATATTCCTTAAGAATCTATTCAGTCCAAAACATCAATAAAGTGAGGATCATCACACGCATCACCATAGTAGCTTAGCAGTTTATGCTTAATCAACATTACTAATGAAGTAGAAATGTATCTTTACTTTATCTAAAGTGATTGAAAAAGGAATAGAAAAGATTTCAACCATCACTTACAACAATGATATCATGTTGATGAAATCAGAAAAAGAATAAACATGTGAATCTGTAAGGTAGAATTCTTAGAAATACAATGACTTCTATTGTCCAAAAATGCTAAAGAATAGAAAAAAGAACACCTCATAGGAACATAGACAAAATCAGAACTGTAATTCACAAATTTTTCAAAAACTCTTATATTTCAGTCACAAATTACTTTGCATATTTTTTGTTTAGGATTTTCTTTTCTCATTCTCGTGATACGTCTGTGAAGGTGAATTTATTAATTGTGTTGTGGTCCTTTTTATGAATAGAGTGATTCCTTTTCAATATTTTTATTTGCTCAAAAGCTACGCCAACATGTATTAAAAATGTGGAATATGTGGGAGAATTTATAATGTAACAGTCTGCCAAATTCACCACAACAAACAATCTTTAGGATCTATCTGAAATTTCAACATTTCACATGATTTCAAATTGTTAATCCCCTCAATCTTTATTACAATAGTAATTAATTTAGATTTGTGCAAAATAATTAAAAGGTCAATATCCCCTTATAGTTCTCCCAATTTATCTCTACCTCTCCTTTTCTCTCAGATTTTCACAATGAAAACAAATATTATGACTAATATTTTTATATTTCCTGCTTAATTAATTACAAACATTACACGTAAAACTTATCATGGTGTATATGTAGAATTTTCGTAGTATACGTGGTATAAGTATTTGATTTTAACAAATAACGGATGTACCCTAAATAAGTCATATTATAGTGATATTTAGTTTACTAACCCTTAAATAAATGTCGGGGTGCAAGCAAGAAAGAATGCCAAGTCTCTAGCTGGATAATATTCTTATTCAAGTATAAGTTTCATCCTTAATTTTTAAAATAAATTTCTAACATCTACATTACATTAATTAATTAATGTGTTTCATAAATGTTCTCTCTAATACAAAATGATTCAAAAAATATTTAGATATATTTTTTATATAAAAAATACAGAAAAATAATATAGATGGACAAACTCACCCACCTCAATCCAGCGTGTCTCAAAATAATAGGTATATTACTCCATGTGTTCAGAAATTAATATTATTATTTACTCGTGTTGTAACTCAAACACTAACATGAAAATGATAATTATTTTTATTTGAATGCATGAAATTAATAGAAAAGAAAGTATGAAAATGCATGAATTGTGTATTCCAAACAAGGTATATGATCCAAGTAACATTGAAAAGGATAAATCGGTGGATCCATTATTGTGTATGCTTAAGAAGAATTCAGATTTCAGTAAGCTGTGCTACTTATTTCAATATAATATTTAATTGTCTAATAATTAACTAAGCAATATTAATACTCTATATCAAATATTAACGTTTTCTAAAATATCAAGAAGCAGCAAGTAACAATTTGAAGATTGATGCCGAAGGACATATTCTCGAAATGGGTGCAACCAATAGAACTAGTGATTTCTTTGGCTCTTTTTGTGCTGCTCATGGGTGAATTTGTTAAAAATAACCTCAGCATTATTAATTAGTTTGGAGATGCTAAGTTATGCATTTTTACTTAGTAATCTTTCCTTATTTTTCATGAAGGTAGTGTCATTTAAATCATATCAATGGATTTGAAATATCCTTATTTGGAGCATTTTTTCCTTATTTTCCAAATAAGTCTCTATAACTTTGCATTTCTTACTAAAAATACAAGGTTTAAAATAAGCATTAAATAAGAAAATAAAGAGATCATTTCTATTTACTAGAGAAAATCTATGAACTCACGGATATTTTTTGTAGAACAAAATAATTAATGTTCTCTAACTAAGAAACCCTAGGGAGAAACCATTCACGTAATTATCCATGACAAATATGGACAATAGAAAACCACGATCAGAAGATTGTTCATTCATCCCTGAAATCCTACAACCAATACTGTCATCATATTCAACATTCACAACATTGGAGCCATGCATGGATGAAACTTCTAGCTTGCCCATGCATAACTAGTTGTGTATATATATGTCGAATTTCATGTAACTTGAATATCATCAAAATTAAATAAATGAATTATGCTATAGATTCTAATATGCAATTTTTAAAAAATTCGTATATGGTAAGCCAGATGTGTAAGAACTATGCATGTAATGTTTTATCGAGCCATCATGAGATTAAGGTGAATGAGAGATTGGTTTAGTTGAAAATAGTCAACTACTATTTATTCCTTCATCTCTTGTTGAGGACTACATACAGATGTTATCAATGTCATCTTTCTACTTGAATGTGCAAACTCAATATTGGCATATGAGTTCATTGAAGTGGAAACACTCGTTCGCTCTTGAGGTAGTGGGATTAATCGTGGTGGCTTGAATTAGATTTCCTAAAACCTCCAAGTTTATGTGTAAAAAAATTATTGTTTTTGTTAGCGGTTGTTACAAGGTAAATTTATGTGTATAATTAAAGTTTATACCTTGTCGAATTCTATATAACTTAAGATATCGTTACATAGATATTGCAACATTGATCTTTGTTAAAACTTTAGATTATTGTCTTCACTATTTATAAAAATAGAATTTATGAGTGAGTGGATTTTTTGTTAGAATTAGAAAGGTAAAATATTTATTTAGTTCAAATAAATAAAAGGATTTATTGGAAATCCATGAATCACCTACATAACATTTTAATAATATAATTATGATTTTATTAATTTTCTCGAAGAATAATTATATTTCTAATTTGATTATATTTTCAATTGAAATAACTATTTAAAACACCCTCTCTTCATTAGTTTTATTAAATATTACAATTAGAGGAGTAAGAATCGATAATACATAAACGTGCCCTTTAACTTAGGTTTCGTTGGCATCTATACCCTTCAACTTTGAGGGTGCTCAAGTAGATACTATAATATTATAAATTTGAACATAAGACACACGTGTCCTACATGGACCTTAAGGCATTATTTATTTAGCCCCTAAAAACAATCGCTATCTTCCAATAGCCTGGTAGGCCTCACGCAACCCTATAGGCACCACATAGCCCTCTTAGGCATCAATATAGTGTCACGATTCAAAAACTAATGGTCGTGATGTCACTTGTCGCGGCAAGCCTTGACAAGTAAGCTGATCATCCAAAATGATATGAAATGAGAAAAACAACACCAAATCACTAGGCAAGACTTCTAGTACGAAGACAAACCACACAAATATGATAATAGTGGAAAATATAAAACAACAATACCATAAAATAACCCAAATCCGTTTTCATGGTGTAAAAGCCAACTAAGTACAAGTCCAAGTCAATATATACAACTAACAGTCCAAAAAATAACATAATCTATCTCTGAATACGAAAACAAGACAAACTAAACAAGAGGAGGTAATGGATCAACTCTGGAAGCATAGATCGACCGCTACTTCAAAAATGCTCCAACACCGCTTGAATTAGCTATCGTACGATGCACTCGTACCTGGATCTTCACTGAAAGAAAACAGTAGGAATGAGTATGAACAACTTGCATTCAATAGGTATCATAGGCCGATTGATCAAAGTAGAAAATAAGGAATATAAAATACACATTATGGGATCATCACCTAAAATTAAAAAATATCCCAAATGGTAGTCCACTCTGTCTTCACTAACAGTTCTACCATATACACACAGACAAAATACAAGTACGAGAAAGAAACACAAATAGATAGATGTCAACTCAAGAACGAAAATACAACACAAAATGTGCACAATATGTTTCATGACCTAAAAATCGAGGGTCATGATGGCACTTATCGCAATAAGAATTAGCTAGTAAGCCTATCACCCAAACTGAAATGAAATGAGAAAGAAATGCCCAAACCCAAGGCAAGTCTCCTAGAATAGAGTCGAACCACACATATAAAGTAAGAGCAGAAATACAGAGCCATAAATACCATAAAAATATCCCAAAACCTAGTGTCATAGTGTAAGAACTAACGAATATAACTCAGAGTCAAAAGGATATCCAAAAAGGAGAAAACTCTTTCTCATAACTCAAATAAGACATATTCGAGATAAGAAATATATTAATCAGCTTCGGATGCAAAGATCAACTGCTACCTCGAATGGGCTCCAAGCACTGCCTGAATCAACCATCATGGGGCACACTCACACCTGGATATGCATCGAAAGGGCATACTATGTGTAAGTAGGGCCCACTTGTACTCAGTTGGTATCTATGTCGACTGAGCAAAGTAGAAAATAAAGCATAAAGAATGCATACTAAGGACACATCATCGCAATAAGAAAATGTCCTAAATGGTATCCCACACCGTCTCCACTAGCAGTTCTACAAAATTCATGTATACCATACACAAATACAACAAGCAAATATAGGTATATAAATATCACACAATACAAGTACAAAGAAAGTAGTACACCTAGACAGATATCACATCAAGAATGATGACACAACCCAGAAAGAGCATAATGTATATAAAAAAAATAAAGATGATGATGATGATGTGATGCACGAGGTTGTCACACAACCTCCGTAAACCTACCTAGATATGTTCTTGGGGTAGGACCCATGGGCGTACATTAACACATATAAAACAAATATCCAATCCAATATCCATAACTTTTCTACGGCACACATATCCATAAGTTCTTAAAGATGTAATATTTTCTGTTAGAAAAGTCAGTGTTTTCAGTATTTCTATAATGGTATCAATATTTCATTAAATGTATATTATATGAAGATGTAATGCTCACAGTCAACCAGAATAAGAATTTCTATGTTTAACAAATATACCAACCATGTGAGCCAAAATCCGCTCAATATTCTAACCATCCATAGAATCTGGTGAAATCATATGCCAACAGAGTAAAATTCACAGATGTATGCGTTGATACCACATAAATTCACATTTTGTATATTTCATAAAAAAAATGATACAACCAAATATACATAAAAAGGACAGCAACATCATATAAGACCCCCCCACGGTCACACGTTGCAAATAATGTCTCAAAACCACCAATTAGAATCAGTATAGGCCCTACATGGGCACAACATGATAATAAAGCCATTTTCATGGTTGGTCTTAATACCCTTAACCTGATTTTACACCAATGTTAACTACCCAGCTAAGTCTGAAAATAGTTAAATGATAATCTACCTCGAATGTCGACTATCGAACCAAACAACCTTCTTCATGGAGGCTTTCCCTCCCAAATGGACTAGGAATAGCTTAAAAAATACAAAATTAGAATCTACGCATCAAAAGAAACAAAATGATACCATTATTTCTCACTTCTAGTTCAGGGTCAAAATGGACCCCCAAAATAGGTTTTCAAAAAAGAAGGGTAGAACCATAATTTTAGTCCAAAAATATATTTCCTATGATTAAAGGAACTAATAGAATAATATCCAAGGGAAAATGAGTTGAATTGGTCTTTAATCAAAGAAATATAAAATTAGGCCATCCAGGCTAAAATACCCATTTCACTTTTAAATTCATGTTTTAGAAGGATTTAGATGACAAAAATCGAACAGGAGTAATTGAAATAGGGATTCAGAGCTTACCCAAGAACAAAGAAGGAAAAAATAGCTCAAAAACTCTAAACTCGAAGCTCTAAGTCTAAAAAATAATCAGAAAAATGAGAAAGAAGATATTTAAATATATCTAGGTCCCGCTAAAGCACCTAGGGCCGCTAAAGTGGTACTCTCGCTCAGGTGGCGGTGCTGCTAAAGTGGGCCCTGGTTGCTTTAGCGATTGGCACTAAAGCACCTGGGCTGCATCTAAAGTCGTATATGATGACTATGCCAGGGCCGTTAAAGAGCCCAAAGACCACTTTAGCGCCCTCCGCTACAGTGCCCAAATGGCCACTTTAGTGGTCGCACATGTTGTTGCACCAGTTGTAGAGACATGAAAAATTAAAGTCTCCCTGGACCCCTCGAGATTCATCTGAAATCCTGATGATGCAAATAAACTATGCTACACTATGAAATTTGATGCTCGAAACTCAATGGTGATATCATTTTCTGAAAAAATATCATTTTCCCAAAGTTAACCCCCGAAATCTAATTTTACAACTTTTCAAACAAAGGCTTAATATAAAACTTAAAATTTGTTAGACCACAACAATGGTGCCACCAACCTAAAATTGACATTCCGAATCTGCTGGAGAAATCAAAAGGTGGAAGAAGCTACATGGAAAGCTGAGGAACATATGAAAGTCAAGTACCTGTTCTTGTTCCCCGTGTTGGATATAAGTGCTTGAGGTATGAGTTTCGTTTCCCTCTTTTTGCATTTTGAATTTGTCATTTGTTTCTGATTTTTTCTACTATCATTCTAAACATACACAAAATCCTTATTCGGGGATGAATGATCCTGGGGGGGGGGGGGGGGGGGGGGAATAATGTAAGATTCCATAAAATTTTGAGCATTTTATTTTGACCCTCCAGCATACATAATGTCAATTTTTGACTTGAATTATTTTATGAGATTTTAAAAGGGTGTTTTGGGTGAGTTTTGAATTTTTTGAAAGGGGTTTGGAGTCATTTGGGAAACCAATGCAGTGAGGGTCCGGGATAGTGGCATGCTATGCCACTTAGCCTCCGCAATAAGGGCATTGCACATGCCACAACACTATGTTAAATTCATCCAGTTTTTGTTTTGTTCTTGGTTCAAGAGGATTTTTGTTCTCTTGCCCCTTGGACGATTTTTAACACCTAATTGGCCTAAACCTATCCTTTTTTCTCTTTAACTCTAAATTAAAGAATGTTCAAGGATTTTACAAGGAATTCACCATTCGAGCTCCAAACATCGATTTCTCTTCAAATTATTCGGTATTTCAGGCATGTTTCTCTTCCCCTAACTTGAATTTTCATTATGGCATAAAATGATTGGATATTCATGTAATTTAAATAGTGGGTTAGAAATTAGGTAGAGGAATTTTGATTGGATTTACTTGAATTGCTCCCCGTGTTTTAAATGATTTATTAATGTTTTAAATTAGTGATTTTATGTCACGATCCAAAAATCAATAGGCCATGATGGTACTTGTCAACGCGGAGAACCATTACAAGTATGCCTATTACCCAAATTGATACACATGGGGAAAAGACAGAAATGTCCCCAGGGTAAGGCTTCTGGAACAACGCCAAACCTCATCAATATAATAAACACAGAAAGAATAAAATCAACACATGCAGCCAAAACTCCCAAAACCTGGTGTCAACAGTATAAGAACTACTAATACGATCCAGGTGTCAATTACATAAAAAAATAACCACTAAGGAAAATATCTATCTCCGAACACTAATAAAGACACAACTAGTACAAAAACTAGAGGTGAACTTCGGACAAATGAATGTCCAACCGCTACCTTGAGAAACTTGTAGGCGACAGATATCAACTAGTATGAGATGCACCCAAACCTAATGCTATACCGAAAGGGTGAAGTAGGAGTGACTACGATCCACTTGTACTCAGTATATATCAAAGGCCAACCAAGTTAAGTAGAAAATAAAGCATACAAAATACATACTAAGGACACGTCATCAATAGTTAGAAAATGTCCCACAACGGTAGCCCATACCACTTGCACTAACAGTTCTATAATATCCATATATATAATACAACAACACACAATATAGGGACAAAAATATAAACAATATCACATACAAGTAGAATAGAAAAGATACATGTATAATCAACTACAATTAAAGAAACATAGAACAATTAGACATTAACAAGTAAGGATATAGAACAAATAGGTAGATGACAAGTCAGTGTGGCAATTCAAACACAACATAAACGCGATAAAGCGGGTGCAATATATATAATGATGATGATGATGTTGCATGGGACTAGCATACAACATTGAGTTTGGCACACAACCTTAAGTTTTGCACACAGACTCAAGTTCGGCACACAAACTCAAATTTAAGACACAACGTCAGGTTTGGCACACAGCCTCAAGATCACTAATATCCACAACTCTTATTTGGCATGTTACTTCAAAGATGATCCATAAAATTCAATATCTAATACCAATATCGAGTATTCTAGTATTTTCAGTATTTACAATGCATATACATGACATAAAATACAAATTAAGTAGACATACATGACAATAAGTATATATAAAGCAATAAAACAAACAAGTGAAATGATGCGTATAATGACATGAGAATTACGATGCAATGTTCACAACCATTAAAAATGAGTATTTTCATAACCAATCCATATAATGTTTTTCAACAACCAATGCATATGATGTATTTCCACAACCAATCATAATGTTACAATTCCACAAACACAAGAGCCAATATCCACTCATTACTTCCATTTCATCCATGAATTTTCACATGTATCATATACCAAAGTATGGATATATCACAATATACCAATGAAAACATATTAGGCATTTCAAAAATACAATACAATTATTCACATGTATTCAAGGCTATCAACACCACATAAGACACCACACGGTCTCATATATCACATCATATCTCAAATTCAACAATTACATCATATATAGGATCCCACATGGGCACAACACATAGATTTTTATTTTTCATGATTAGTTTTCAACCGTAAAATGTATGTTGTACCATCATTTACTACTCATCCAGTCTAAAAGAGTTAAGACATAACCGGCCTCAAAAGCCGAATTTAGTATGCTACACTTAGAACCCATGACTATATTTTTTACGAATGATCCTGAACTCTACTAAAAACATCAAATATGGAATCTACACGTAAAAATAAAATCAATAACACCCATATTGACTACTTTTGGTTCGGGGTTCAAAATGGACCCCTGAAATGGATTTTCGAAAAAGAAAGAAAAAATTGTAACTTTACTTCAAAAAAATGTTCCGCATATTTTTAGGAACCTACAGCTGAAAACCCAAGTCATACCAAGTCAAAGAACGAGGTTCAAATCGAAGAAAAACCATTTTAATGTTTACAGGGTAAAATGATTGAAATCCAGTTTAAATTAAGAATTGAAGTTTTTTTTGAAAGTTAAATTGATGAAAAACTAGTAATTATAAGATAAAAATATTATTCGAGTGAAAAGGAGTGAATTTTTGATTTATAATCAAACCCTAAGATTTTTGGGGTTTTGAGATATTGATCAAGAAATACTAAGAAAATGCATGATTTCTTACCTTAAATCTATATGAGAATCAATAAATAGATGTTAATCTAGATTCCCAAGAACCCACAAGCTTCACTTAAGCCCTCACACTAATTTTAGTGTTTAACTCTCTAGAGGAAGGTTAAAGATTGAGCAAAACCTGGATAAAAGGGGCTATTTATACTATACTTGAGTACTAGGTAAAATAAGGCATAAATCACACTTGGGAAATCTGATTTACCTTTAAAATTTTCTAGTTGCACCAGCAACATGGTGCACCAAATTTTTAAGTCCAAATGAACTTTGACGGGGTGTTCAGGTTCTATTCTGAGTCTGATATACGCAAATGAACTATGTAACCACACTAAATTCAATGGTCCAAACTTAATGGCAATATCAAATTTTTGAAAAAATGTTGTTTTCAAAAAGTTGACTCCCGAAATCATAATTTTCCAAACCATGGATCAAAACGAGAATTAAAAGCAGTAAAATCACACCAAATATGTTACCACCCTAAAATTGTCATTTAAATTTTATTGGCGAAGTCGGATTTTCCATCTGAAGTTATTTCAACCAAATGCGGGTCTCACACTCATATTTTTAATTTTTTTAATTTTTCGACCAATAGGTCAAAATTATCTTGGGTGCACCGGAACCCAAAACAAAGGTCTACCTATCCTAAAATCGATATTCCGGAGCTTCTGGCATAGTCCTTTTAGCCATCTGCCTCACAAATCAAAAGATATCCACATAAGTCTAGAATAAGGCTCTCGAAGCCATAATAAACCACAATATTGCATAAATGGTACCAAAATGCATCTAAATATATGCCAATCACCCCCTCACCCCAGAAATACCATAATACAATTACATGGAGGGGCAAAATAATCAAATAGCATAAAATCACAAATTTCACATATTTCATCAAATTTTCAGGTCGTTACATCATCCACCGCTAAAAATCTAGTTCATCCCAAAGTAAGGCAAAGAAATACCTGAATCAATGAAGTGCTGGGGATAATAACTACACATATTAGAATCAAACTCCCAAGTAGCCTCATCTATAGGTTAATGTTGCCACTAAGCCTTAACCTCAGGGCTGACTCTGGAGCGCAACCGTTTCACATCCCAAACCAAAATGAAGACTGGCTCTTTAATCAAAAGATAACCGCTCATCTAACTGAACTAACTCCAATTAAAAACATGAGATTCATCCATAATGAAACAGCAAAACATAAAAACCTAAAAACTAGATGAGCTATTGATAGATCAGGGGGAAAATCCAATTCATAAGCCACATCACTAACAATCTGAAAAATCTCAAATGGACTACTATACTTGGGGCTAAGATTTACCCTCTTCCAAAACCTCATCACATTTTTCATGGGTGAAACTAAAAGAAAAACACAATCACCTACACCAAATCTCATGGCACAAAGAATACGAAAAACATAGCACTTTTGCCTACTCTGAGCTGCTCTAAGTTTTTCCTGAATGAACCAGACTCTATCTAAAGACTCAGGAAGTAAGCCCGTACCTCGAACTCTCACCTCTGAAAAATCAAACCAACCCTCTAGGGAGTGACCACGCCTACCATACAATGCCTAAAAATAGCCATATAAATACTGGAATGGTTGCTATTATTATATACAAACTTTGCTAAAGCCAAATGTTGCTCCTATTCGCCATCAAAATCCATCACATATACACGAGCATATCCTCCAAAACATGGATAGTTCGCTCTAACTGCCCATTAGTCTAGGGGTGAAATATTATAGTGAGATTCACCCGAGAACCTGACTTATCTCGAAAAGTCTTCTAAAAGTGAGATGTGAATGCAGATTCTCGATCTAAAATAATGGACATCAACACGCCATGCAGATCCATGATATCACGAATATAGATATGGGTCAACCTCTCACCACTAAATGAGACCTGAACTAGAATAAAATAATCTGACTTGGTTGATCAACCCACGATGAACAAACACTATTAGAACTATGAGATGCAAGAGGCAAACCAGTTATAAAGTCCATAGTGATCCATTCCTACTTCTACTCAGGAATGGGTAACATCTAAAGCAACCCACCAGACCTTATATGCTCGGCCTTAACCTGCTGACAACATTGATAATGAGCCATAAAATCTGCTATATCTTGCCTCACACTACCCCAGCAGTAGTGTTGTCTCCAATCACAATACATCTTAGTCAAACCTTGATGGATACAATATCTGGAGCAATGGGCCTCCTCTAAGATAAACCTAATCCAATCACCTAATATCGATCTCAAATATGCAAAACTCCATCTGAATTAAGTGAGTCTTCCTTAGCCTCCCCACTCAACATCTTGTCATGAATCAACCATAATCCAACATCATAAAATTGATGAGCTCTAATCAGCTCCATCAAAGAAAATCTAGCCTTCACAAATGCCAAAATACGTCCAGTGTTGAAATATAAAACCTAACTACCTAGTTAGATAAAGACTGTACCTCCATGGCCAAAGGACTCTCCTGGGCCAAAAGATGTGCCAAGCTACCCATGCTAGTCGAGTTTTGGCTCTAGGCATCCACAACTACATTAGCATTGCCCGAATGATAAAGAATAGTCAAGTCATAATCCTTAAGAAACTTAAGACAATGACGCTACCTCATATTAAGATCTCGCTGGGTAAAGAAGTACTGAAGGATATAGTGATCTGAGAAGTTATCACAATGGACTCCATGAATGTAGTACCTCAACAACTTTAAGGCAAACACAACTGCATACAACTACAAATCATGTATCGGATAATTCCTCTCATAAGGCTTCAACTGACGAGAGGCATAAGCAATCATCTTTCCCTCCTACACCAACACAACACCTAACCCAACAACTGAAGAATCACAAGAAATGGTAAAACCCATTCTTCCCTGGGAAAAGTCAACATAGGATCTGAAGGCAATAATTGCTTAAGCTTTTGAAAACTTGCCTCACAAGCATTAAACTATTAAAAAGAAATATTCTTCTGGGTTAACTTGGTCAGTGAAGATGCAATGGATAAAATACCCCTAATAAAACTTTGAGTCTCGAAGGGAAAAATAGGTCTAGCCCAATCACGAACCATGACAATTTTGGCTGGATTAACCATAATACCTTTCTTAGTCATAAAAACACCCAATAAAAAATGGGCTCCAACCAAAACTCACACTTAGAGAACTTGGCATAAAACATCAAATCCCTTAATTTCTAAAGCACAGTTCATAAATGCTCCTTATGCTCAACCTCACTCTTGGAATACACTAAGATATCATCTATAAATACAATAACAAAGAAGTTGAGATAGAATTGAAATACCCGATTCAACAACTCCATGAATATGGCAGGGTCATTGGTCAACCCAAAAGACATGAACAAGAACTCATAATAACCATATCAATTCTTAAAAGCTCTTGTCAGAATATACAAATCTCTAATCATCAACTGGTAATAATAGAACCTAAAACCAATCTTTGAAAACACCGCAACATCCTGTAGCTGGTCAAATAAGTCACCAATGTAAGGAAGCATATACTTATTCTTAATCTTCACCATATTAAACTATTGATAATCCATGCACGTCTGCATAACGACTCTTTTTCTCACAAACAATATAGGCGCACTCTAAGATGAAACACTAGGTTAGATAAATTCCTTATCCAACAACTACTGCAACTGATCCTTTAGTTCCTTTAACTCTGCTAGGGCCATATTATAAGGAGGGATATAAATAGGCTTAGTGCCTGGCTCAACATCAATAGCAAAATTAATATCTCAATCTGAAGTCATACAAGGGTAGTCCGTATGGAACACGTTAATAAACTCATGAACAACACGAATAGAATCAAAGAAATGAGTCAAAACAACACTTGTGTAGTGAATATGAGCCAAGAAAGATAAATATCCCTAGTTAACTAATTTATGAGTTTGAACATAAGATATAATCCGCTTAGGACCCGAATGAAGTGAACCCTTCAAAGCTATCCTTGGAATACCCAGCGAAGATAAAGTCACAGTCTTAGCAAAATAATTTATGATAGCTTGATAAGGAGCCATCCAATCCATACCAAAAATAACATCAAAATCGACCATATTTAACACAAGCAAGTCTATCTAAGTCTCACACTCGACAACTAAATTGGTGCACTTGATCCACCCTAATGAATCACCTACCATGGTAGCAACTCAAAATGGCATGGCAAGAGGCTCACTAATATGATAAAAACCCTAAACAAGCTACGCTGACACGTAGAAAAAGTCAATTCAATATTAAATAATACATATACATGTCTAAAACAAATGGGGAAGATACCTATAATAACATAATTAGAAGACTCTACCTCAGATCTAGTTTGCATATCATAGAACTGTCTACGACCACCAACAGCCTGAATGGTCCCACAGGCACCAGCTCCCTAAGTGGTCCCACGATCACCCCCATGAGTTCTACTGCCTCTGCCCCTCGCACATCTGGTAGCGCCTCTACCACTCACAACATAAATAGTGGTAGCCCGAATCACCCAGCGGGGATAGTCCCTGGCCACATAGAAAATATCATCATACACATAGCAACTTCTATGACCAATCTCAATACTATAAGGTACAACTAGGCCCAACAGCCACCCTAAATTATTGAACTAGAAAATCCACCACCTGAACTCTATAAAGTTGCCTGATATGGACTATCGTGGTATCCATGTGAACCTCTAAAATCTCTTTCTCGGGAGGTCTGACTCTTGAACTCATTAAAACATCACACCTTCTTAGTGCCCCCTAAGATGCACTATGAATACCCTCTATCATCTTAGCATGATCCATAATAGTAAACAAAAGAGCCCCAAGCATAGTCATCTAAGACATAACCAATTGAAGGGAAACATCTAAATCCTTCACAAACTTCAAAATCTTTTCAAACTCGGTGAAATTACTAACATAAGAATATCTAAATAAGGTATGGAAGCGTGCCTCATACTCAACAACAATCATGGAGCCCTACTTTAAATGATCAAACTCATTCTACATTCGATCCATCAAACTGTAAGGTGCAAATCTCTTTATAAAGGAATCAGTAAACTGTTTCCATAACAACCTAAGAGCATCAATAGGCCTACAACTGAAAAATAATCTCTACCAATCTCCCTCAGTATCTCTCAATTAATATATAGTATAAGCCACACCATCCACATAAAAAGAGTAAAACACAACTCAGAATACAAGTTATGGTGTAATTTTGCATGATAAGTAATAAAATAAGGGAGGTTTACTAAAGAAATCCTATAGCCACTTGATACGGATGTCTATATATCGATCTGCATGACTATTATACATTATTTTCTTACACTATTAAGACCAATGAACTTGGTTTCTTTGATACCAATTAATCATGACCTAAAAATCGATAGGTCATGATGGCACTTGTTGTGGCAAACCTTGACAAGCAAGCCTCTTACCTAAACTGATACATTGGGGGAAAATATAGAAATGCTTCCATTGTAAGGCTTCAGGAATAAAGCTAAACCACATAGATATAATAAAAGTGGAAAGAATAAAATCAACACGTGCATCTATAATTCCCAAAAACCTGGTGTCAACAGTATGAGAACTACTAATACAATTGAAGAGTCAATTACATTAAAAAAATAACAAAAAAGGAAAATAAATTCTTTGAACATTAATAAGGACATAACTAGTACAGAAAGATAAAGGTGAACTCCGGATGTATGAATGTCCAACTGCTACCTTGAGAAACCTGAAGGCACCTGAAATCAACCAGTTTGAGGCACATCCAAACCTAAAACTTCTCTAAAAGAGAGAAGTAGGAGTGAGTATGATCCACTTATACTCAATACGTATCATAGGCGACCAAGTAAAGTAGAAAATAAAGCATACAAAATACATACTAAGGGAACTCCATTTGTAATTAGAAAATATCCCATAATGGTAGCCCACACCACTTGCACTAATAGTTCTATAATATCCATATATATAATACAACAACACATAAGATAGGATACAAATATACACAATATCATATATAAGTAGAAAAGAAGAGGGACATGTATAATCTATATCATCAAGTATAACTTAAGGAAGATAGAACAATTAGACGTTAACAAGTCAAGGTATAGAACAAATAGGTAGATGACAAGTTAATATCTCAATTCAAACACAACATAAACACAATAAAGCGGGTGCAATGTATATGATGATGATGATAATGATGATGCTTGCGATTGACACACATCCTTGAGTTTGGCACACATCCTTAAGTTTGGCACACAGCCTCAAGCTGGGCACACATCCTCAAGTTTTCCATACAACCTTAGGTTTTGGCACATAGCCTCAAGATCACTAATACCATAACTTTTCTTCGGCATAATCCTTCGAAAATAATTTATAAAATCTAATATTTGACACCAATATCCAGTATTCCAGTGTTTTTAGTATCTCCAATGCACATACATGACATAAGAAACAACTCAATTAAACATACATGACAATAAGTATATATAAGGCTATAAAACAAACAAGAGAAATAATGCGAATGATAACATGAAAATGACGATGTAATGTTCACAACCATTCAAAATGAGTATTTCCACAACCAATCCATATGTTTTATTTCCACAACAAATCCACATGATGTATTTCCATAACAAACCATAATATTACAATTTCACAAACACGTGAGCTAATATCTACTCATTACTTCAGTTTCATCCATGAATTTCCACATGTCAGACATGCCAATAAGTATGGATATATCAAAATATACCAATAAAATAAATTAGGCATTTCAACAATACAGTACTATTATTCACATGTATTCAAGGCTATCAACACCACATAGGACCCACACGGTCACCCATATCACATCATATCTCAATTTCAACAATTACATATCATATAGGCTCCCACACGAGCACAACATAGATATCCATTTTTCATGATTAGTTTTCACCCTTAACATATATTTTGTACCATCATTTACTACCCAGCCCATTCTAAAAGAGTTAAGCCATAACATATCTCAAAAGCCAAAACTAGTCTGTTAAACTTTGAACCCATGACCTTACTTTTTACAAATAATCCCAAACTCAACTAAAAATATCAAATATGGAATCTATGTAAATAAAAACAATGACACCCTTATTTAAACTTTTGGTTCGGGGTCAAACGGACCCCCGTTATGGATTTTTGAAAATAAAAGAAAAAATCAAAATTTTAAATGAAAAACATGTTTCCCATATTTTTAGAAACCTACAACAAAAAATCCAAGTGAAATCGAGTCAAAAAATGAGGTTCAAATTGAAGAAAAATTATTTATAAGCTTCATCGGATAGAATCTTTGAAGTTCAAGTTAAAATAAAGAATTAGAGTCATTTTGAAGGTTAAATTGATGAAAAACTAGTAATTATTAGATTAAAATATTATTCAATTTAATAAGAGTGAAATAGGAGCTTAAAATTAGGACCTAAGATTTTTGTGGTTTTGAAAAATTAATTAAGAAATACTAAGAAAAGGGATGATTCCTTACTTTAAATCTGTAAGAGAATCAGGAAATAGATGTTAATCTAGCTTTCCAAGCACCCATAAGCTTCACTGTAAGCCCGCACACTAATTTTAAGGTTTTACTTTTAAGAGAAAGGTGAAAGAATAAGCAAAAATTAGATAAAAAGGGCTATTTATACTGTACCCGGGTACCAAGTAAAATAAGGCATAAGTCATATTTGGAGAATGCCATTTACCCTTTAGATTTTCTGGTTGCACTAGCAATTTGGTGCACTAGATTTCTAAGTCCAGAAGGACTTTGATATGGTGTTCGGAATTCGTTCGGAGTCTGATATACACAAACTAACTATGTAACCACACTTAAATTTAATGCTCCAAACTCAATGGAGATATCAAAGTTTTTAAAAAACTTTATTTTCATAAAGATGACCCTCGAAACCTGAAATCTCAATATTCAAAATTGAGGATCGAAATTAGATTTAAAAGTTGTAAAATCACACCAAATATGTTACCATCATAAAATCAATATTTTAATTCTATTGGTAATGCCAGACTTCCATCTGAGGTTGTTTCGACCAAATGTGAGTCCTATGCCCATATTTTTAATTTTTTTCAACATTCTGATCAATAGGTCAAAATGACCTTAGGTGCACCGGGACCCAAAACAAAGCTCTACCTAGCCTAAAATTATTAATTAAGAACTGCTGGCACAATCCGTATAGCCATCCATCGCATGAATCAAAAGATATCTGCATAAGTTTAGAATAAGGATCTCGAATGAATAAAAAATAATAATATCACATAAATGACATCAAAATGCATTGAAAACCATGTCAATTGCCCCCACACCCCAGAATTACCATAATGCAACTACAAAAGGGGTAAAACAGTCAAATTACATAAAATTACAAATTCCACATATTTATAAAATTGTTAGGTCATTATATTTTAGGAGTAAATTGGTGCATTATTTTAATGGTTGGAACGGGGGACATGGGTTTCCCCAAGCATATGGAATTTTGTCTTGATAATTGTATAAACCTCAACCAACTTTGTAAACTTGATTTTGACTATGGATGTTTGCATGGTTTATTTTGTTTTTTGAAAACATTGCATTGCATTAAAGATTAAATGGATAAAAAAGGAGATTTGGATGTTTTTGGTTTCCATGGAATGGATTTTAAATGGAACTTGAGAGTCAGTTTGATTATATGGATTGGTTTGGCATAATTAAATTTGCTTGCAAGCTTATTAGTATGACTATACCATATTGGTAAATGCCTTATTAATTTACTCATATATTAGTTGTTGCTAATGTGAAACTATTTTAATTTGGGCTAAAATAGAATTGTGTATCTCTACGTGAAGGTGTAGGTCCTGGAAGGATCAACATAGAAAACCACGTTTGCCGGTGTTGGGAGTCTATGTGATCGTGTTCTTAATGCACACATTAGATTTTGGCACAACTATAGCCTTGGTTTCTTTAGCCTATCATCATTTTTTCCTCTATTCATATGGATAACATACACTAGGGCCCTTCTAGCAGGGGAAGATAAACCCATATAGCCTATAGTTTTCTTTAGGATGGAGCGAGCTACATAGTTAAGGTTAATACTTTAAACTCTCATGTTCATGGATCTTGTCCATATCCCGGCATCCTATATATATGTTTATGAATGTGTTGCATATGGTTTATGAATGGATATTGGTAATTGCATTATTTTCTCCCTATCCCTTGAGTCATATGCTAGTGCTTGCCCCACTGATTATCCCTTGTTGCTATATCGTTTAATGATGTTAGGTCTGAGGGTTTTCTATTTCTCCTCAGTAGTGTTAGGCGATTTGGTATTTTAGTATAAAAATACATTTTTCATGATTAAACGAACTTATAGAAGATAATCAAAGTGAAAACATATTGAAATTAAGGTTTAATAGATGTAATATGAATTTATGCCTTCCGACAAAATCCCCTAATTTCACTTTTAAATTCATATTTTAGAAGGATTTAGATGATAAAAATCAAATAAATGTGATTGATTAAGGATTTGGATCTTACCCAAGCCTTATAGTGGATGAAATTGATCAAAAACTTGAAACCCTAAGCTCCAAGTCTAAAAAATTGTGAGAAAAATGAGAAAAGAGGAATTTAAATGTATACAGGTACCACTAAAGTTAATCTTGGGCCTTTAGTAGTCACTGCTAAATCACCTAGGGCTGCTTAAGAGGTACTCTACCTCATATGCAGGTTCTGCTAATGAGAGCTCTGGCATCTTTAGAGGTTGGCACTAAAACGCCCATGCTACAGCTAAAACAGTAACTGGCAGCTACACCAGGGACACTAAAGCACCAAAAGGCCACTTTAAAACTCTCCTCAATAGTGTCCAAATGGACACTTTAGCGGTCGCACCAGTTGCTGCACCAGCTATAGAGACATTGAAAATTCCAATTCTGCGGGGATCCCTCAGGATTCATCTAGAATCTCAAGAATGTAAACAAACTATTCTACCCAATCAAATTCGATGCTCTAGACTCAATGGAAATATAAGTTTGTTGAAAAAAACTGTTGTTTTCACAAAGTTGAACCTCAAAACTCAATTTGAAAACATTCTAAATTGAGGGTCAACATGAGATTTAAAAGCCGCAAGACCACAACAGCCATGTTACCAACCTAAAATTGATATTTTGGATCTACTTTCATAGTCTATTTTTTCAGCCAATGCACAAATCAATAAATATTGGCCGAAGTTAACTATTAAGCCTTTTTAACCACTAATAACCATAAAATAGCACAAAACACCAAAAAGCATTGGAAATCATGTCAATTATCCCCACACTACAGAAATACCATAAAGAAACCACGGGAAAGGGTAAAACTATCTAGTCACATAAAAATAATTATTTCACATAAATCAACAAAATATTGGGTCATTATAATATATGAACTGCAATGAAGATGATGATGATAATGATGTGATACACAAGGTTGTCTCACAACCTTCATATACACCTACCGAGCAATACTGTCAAGGTATGACTTAGAGAGAGTTTGCCAATCCATATACAATCTAATATCCAATACCAATCTAATATCGATATATCTTCTTCGGCATATATAGAACCATGGGTGTTTGACCCTTAGAAAATTTCATGGATTTATAGTTTTTGAACCAGATACGACTAAGGGGTACTAGTCGTACAATGGGATATGGGTGGTCTGTATTGGTCGTATGCTAACCAGTGTTAGATGGTGGGTTAAATTTAGTTCTTGTACTAAATACGACTTGAGTGGTATGAGTATTGGTGGATACGGGTTACTGGGTCAGGTTCTTTTCTTTACTTAATCTTAGACTTGGAAAATTAAGTTGTATCTGAGTATGAGTGGCTCACCATTAGATGTAAGCCAAGGTACGATTCGTACTATGAACTCATATGGTGGACAATGTTCAAACCTCTTGTGATCCTATTCTGCTAGGGGTATGGGTTAATGGTACTATTCATATACTTTGGGTATAACGTGGTTTGGGTAAGTCGTACCTTTAAAAGTATTGGGTCTTAGGGTGAGGCCTAGGGTACGAGTGGTGGGTACGACTAGTATGGTTAGTCGTACCCCTTGATGAAAATATTTTGTAGTTTAAGTGAGGGCAATCTGGACATTTTCCCACTTAACATAATACAGCCTCACAACTTTTAACTCACTTGGGAGGTTATTTTCCATATTATTCTATTTATTAACTCTTAGAAAACACTCTCTAATCCTCTTCAAAATCTTGGGCAAAGGAAGCTAGGGTTACATCTTAAGGATCAATTTGGGGCTTTTGTTAGTGATTTTTATCCATTATCTTCTCAATTAGGGCATGTACTATTCCTTCACTGTTGGTTCCAACTAAAGACAAAGTTTTATACAACTTTTTTATGGCATCATTTACTGAATGGTTTTGGGGTTTTCAAATATCTATTGGGGTTTTGGTTATAAATGCTTGGTTATGGTTTTCCCATGTTTTAATTATGTTATGACATGCTTAAATGGTTGTTTTGGATAATTGGTTGCATAGGAATGGTCATATAGAAATTGGTTTGATTTTTGAAATACTATGCCCCCAACATGTTTGATAAAATGTCTATGATAATGCTTTTACTATGGTATTAGAATTTTAATGGAACTATTGCATTGGATGGTTTATTAATGGAACTCTAAATGGTTTAAATGGTTTGGAATGGTTAAATGGAATGGTTTAGTGGTCATGATTATAGTTAATTGAACATCCTGTTAGGTACAATAGAATCCCCCAAGTAAACATGTCACTGAATATCCTTGTGGGGTACCATGGAATACCCCAGGAAAACATATTGGAACACTTGCTAGGTACATAGGACTCCCCCAAGTTAACTTGGTAAATGTGTACATGGGAATCCCTTTAACTTAAAAGGTTTGGCTAATGACAATATTTGCAAGTTATGGTCGGCATGATGATACCACTATTAATAGAATTGGTTAACAATAAATGGATCAATGGATTTATTGGTTAGAAATTGTCTTAATTGGGCAATAATGGCGGGGTGTGATATCTAATTGTAAAGGTGGGAGTTTAATGAACGAACACTAGAAACTCATGTTTTCTGACATAAAGGGTTGGTCATAGCAACCATATATGATACTATGAGGTACATAGGAATCCTCTAAGTATACTATACATATGTATCATGGAAGATCTAAGGTTACATAGGAATCTCCTACTCTTGTGGTATCTTAAGTTCATGCGGATACACGTACGGGGCTCATTCAGGGATTTATACTAGACCCATATAACCCATGGGTAGTTAAGGATGGTTAAGCTACACATACCCAGGTTAATAATTGTAAATGCATGCTAAACCCAATTTCCTTTCTCGACATGGTTATTTATATATGTATGGTTTATATGCATGAGGTTGGTTTACTTAGTTTTACTAGATGGCATTATATTATTCTTATCCCAAGTTCATGCTAGCATCCACCATCTAACCCATCTTTAGGCGGTTGTATCCCCACGCAATGCAAGAACCGACCGTTCTACTCCTCCTATATAGTGATCATATTTTGTGATCAGTTTTTAGATTAAAGTTGTGAGCTTCTATCTTTTTGGAAGGATTCATTTCATGTTATAAACATTTTCATATAATTTGGTTTATTTGTGGATTTTGGTTTTTGCTATGGTTGGGGGTATGTCCCAACCGGATATTGGTTTTCTTTTGGTTAGATGCTTTTATTGAATTTCTATGTATTTTTATGGGTGGGACTGTTATTGGTGTTATCCATAGTATTGACATTGGTATTCGGGCTAACACTAGTTGACAGTATTTTTGGTTGTTCTATCCTCTTTTAATTTGGTATTATATATAATTATTATGGAACTAATATGGTTATGGTTTTTTATTATAGTTTTGTTTGGTATTGGTTATCGGTTGGGTATCAGACCGTTGTACTCATTTGGATGGTCACGTGTATAGACCTATCCTAGAGTCTTGGATTGTACAATAACTCTATCTTATTATATGTTCGAAATTCATCTGACTCAGGATATACATTGGTCGGTTGGGTTGGGTAATGGGGGTGGTCTCTTGTCCTAGTTTTACTTGGGATGCTTATTATGACAAGGCCCTGGTTTGGGTCGTGTCAAGTTGGTATTAGAGCTTTAGGTTTATGCTCATTTTTAGGGTTGTGTAGCGTGCCACACTCACAAAGGAGAGGCTACAAGGCATTTAGGAAAGTTTCACTTTCTTGGTATTCTATTTTTTATGCTTGGAGTCTAAGCCCTGGAAATCTTCTCTGATCCTTGTTTGTTTTCTTTTCATACAATGCAATGGCGATTTGGAACACAAGGAAACTCTTTTGTCCCATCTAGGGACAATGTGGAAGGGACATAATGGATCTATACTAGGTCTAGGATTCCAGTCCCTAATACTTTTGGAGTTACATCAATTGCTACTAGTCCTTTTCAGGGTGAGGTAACAAATACAGATTTTCGTTAATCGATTCTTACTACTTCTCAGTTGGTTACTGCTCAGGTTGAGCAGGATGCATCTGGTGTTTTATCTGCTGAGGCCACAGGGGTTGGCCAGTTTATGAATATGAATTCTACTATTTTTACTAGATTAAGGGTGGAGGAGGATCCTCAGGGTTTATTGAAAAAATAGAGAAAATATTTAGGGTGATAGAGACCACGAATGTAGAAGGGGAGAATTTTGCAGCGTATCAACTCAAAGATATTGCGTACCAATGGTACCAGGAGTGGGTAAGGATAGAGGTGATTTTAAGGAGTTATTTTTATGGGAGACTTTTTTAAATACTTTTCTAGATTGCTTCTTTCCTTGGGAGCTGAGGGAAGCGAAGATGGAGGAGTTTGTAAATCTTAAGCAAGTAAAGATGAATGTCAAGGAATATGCCTTGAAATTTCATCAGCTATCAAGGTATGCTCCGGACTTGGTTTCTGAAATAAGGATGGGGATAAGAAAGTTCACTTCTGGGCTATCTCAGGATTTGATCCTTAGAAATAGGACCACTTTCCTGATTAAGGATATAGATATTTTGAGGTTGGTGGTTCATATGCAAAAGGGGGAGAATAAAAAGAGGAAACAAGCAGAGTTTGGGGAAAGATAGGGTAAGAAGTTCAGGTCTTCTAAACAAGGTAGTGGGCAACAACAAGGTGGTTAAGATGGCGATAAGTTTCCAAAGAAGAAGTCGGGGAGTTCTGGATCCTTCTCTTCTACTAGTGCTTCTTACCTAAAGAAGTCAAGTGACAGGCATCAGCAGGGTGGTAATAATTTCCAAGCATAGGGTGTCCAATCTCAAGTAAGTGGGCCTCATTCGGCTTTTTCATGTCCTCCTTGCAAGTTTTATGGTCATCTTCATTGGGGGTTTTATGATGAAGGGTGGGACAAATATTTTAAATATGGCGATCCAGTCCATAGGCTCAGGAATTATCGTATTGGTAAGGGTGCTTCGAGAGAGATCAAAGCTTCAATTTCTTAATCTTCTACTAATGGACCTAGAGGTTCTACTTCGACAATGCTCCTATTTCTAGTATCAGAATATGTCAGAATAAGTTATATGCTCTTTCATTTCGATAGGAGTCTGAGGTATCACCTTATGTCATGACTAGTACGTTACAACTCTTTTCTTATGACATATATTGCTTGCTTTATTTAGGGTCTACACTTTCTTATACGACCCTATATATGTCTATGTGTTTTGATTTTTATCTTGAGCTTATTTCAGATCCATTTTCTATTTCTACCCCAGTAGGTGACTCGATTATTGCTAAAAGAGTCTATAGAGGGTGTGGTATTTGTTTGTAGTAGGTAGACTTTGACAGATTTATTTAAACTTTTTGTGGTAGATTTCAATGTTATTCTGGGTATGGATTAGTTACACTCTAGTTATGAGTCCTTAAATTGTCGGACTCATAAAGTTGTTTTTAGGTTCCCTAGTGAATTGATTATAGAGTAGAAGAGTGGTTCCCTAGCTCATCCGAGAAGGTTTATTTCTTATCTTAGATCGCAGAGATTACTCTCCAAAGGGTGTCTCTTTCACTTGGTCTAGGTTAAAGGTTCTAACTTGGAAGGTCCTTATTTTCATTCGGTTCTGGTGGTAATGAGTTTCCTGAGGTCTTTTTGGATAATCTTCATGGTGTTCCTCCAGACAGATAATTGAGTTTGGTATTGATTTGGTTCCGAACACTCATCCAATATCTATTCCTCCTTGTAGAATATCTCTACCTGAGTTGAGAGAACTCAAGGAGCAACTTAAGGTTCTTCTAGACATGATTTTATTCATCCTAGCATATCCCCAAGGGGTGTACCAGTGTTGTTTGTGAGCAAGAAGGATGGTTCCCTTCGGATGTGCATTGACTATCGTCAGTTGAATAAGGTAACGGTCAATAACAAGTATCCTCTTCCAAGGATAGATGATTTGTTTGATCAGTTTCAAGGTGCCAAGTTCTTTTCTAAGATAGATCTTCAGTCTAGGTATCATAAACTTAAGATTAGGGAGGTGGATATCCCTAAAACAGCTTTTGATACTCCGTATGGGCACTTTGAATTCTTGGTGATGTCATTTGGCTTGACTAATGACCCGACGGTGTTTATGGATTTGATGAATAATGTTTTTAGGCAGTTCTTAGATCTTTTTGTCATTGTGTTTATTGATGACATCTTGGTGCATTCTAAGAGTGAGGTGTATTTGTGTTAAAGACCTTGAAGGAATAATAATTATGTATGCCAAGTTCTCCCAGTGAGAGTTTTGGTTGAGCGCTGTGATTTTCTTCAAACAACAACGACAACAACAACCCAGTATATTTCCACAAAGTGGGGTCTAGGGAGGGTAGACTATACGCAGTCCATACCACTACCCCTAAAGAGGTAGAGAGGCTGTTTTCGATAGACCCTCATCTCAAGCTACAAGGCAGTATACAAAAGCATCAAAAGCATAGAACCTTATAAAATAACATAGGTACAACATCCATAAAACATTGTACATTGTCAAACAAAGGACACCAGCGTCTACCTAATTACTGACTACGACTCATCCACACCCTTAGCCCTCTATCGTAATGTTTTTCCTCCATATTTTCCTATCCAGAGTCATGTCCTCAATCAACTGTAACTGCTCCATATCATGTTTAATCACCTCTCTCCAGTATTTCTTCGGTCTACTCTTACCCCACTTGAAATCTTTCAAGGCCAACCTCTCACACCTACGAACTGGGGCATCCGTACCCCTCCTCATGACATGACTAAACCATCTCAACCTCACTTAAAGCTGTGATTTTCTTGGGTTATATTATTTCTAGTTAAGGGGTAATGGTGGATTTTCAAAAGGTGATAGAGTTTATATAGTGGCCTAGACCCACGACTCTAATCGACATTCGAAGCTTCTTTGGTTTAACTGGGTATTATAGGAGGTTTATGGAAGGTTTTCTTCGATAGTTGCCCCATTGACTAAGTTGACTCAAAAGAAGGCAAAGTTTTCTTGGTTAGATGTCTGTGACAGGAGCTTTGAGAAGCTTAAGGATAAGCTAACTTCGGCTTCGATTTTGACAGTGCCTGAAGGCAATAAGGGGTTTGTGGTTTATTGTGATGCATCTCGGGTGGGACTTAGTTGATTTTTTATGCAAAATGGGAAGGTGATTGCCTATGATTCTAGGTAATTGAAGGTGCATGAGAGTAATTATCCTACTCATGATTTGGAGTTGTTGGTGGTGTTTTTTTCTTTGAAAGTATGGCAGCATTATTTATATAGAATACAGGTGGACATCTTTTTTGGTCATAATATTTTATAATATGTGTTCACTTAGAAGGAGCTATATCTCAGACAAATGAAATGGTTGAAGCTTCTCAAAGATAATGATATGAGTCTTCACTACCACCCAGGTAAACCTAACATGGTTATTGATGCTCTTAGCAGGTTGTCCATGGGGAGTTTGGCTCATGTGGACAAAGGAATACAGGAATTGGTGAAGGATATTCACCACTTAGACAATCTTGGATTTTGTCACTTGGACACAAAGATGAGGGTGTAATGGTTTACGAAGTGGTTTGGTCGTCTCTTAGTGCAGAGATAAAGGAGAAACAAGTGTTGAATCCTTTGTTGATGAAGATCCAGAGTGATATTGGTGGGAAAAAGGTAATGGTATTTGAGATCGGTGGTGATAGTACTTTACGGTACCAAGGGAGGTTGTGTCTTCCTGATGTCAATAGTTTACAATAATGGATCTTAGCTGAGGTGCATGAATCGTGCTATGTAGTTCATCCTGGTTTGAAAAAATATATCATGATATCAAGAAAATATATTGGTAGTGTGGTATTAAAATAGGTGTGGCTAATTTTATAGCCAAGTGTAAGGTATGCCAATAAGTAAAAGTTGAGCACATGAGCCATGGTGGGTGGTATCAAGAGATTGATTTGACTTAATAAAAATAAGAGGAAATCAATATGGATTTCATTACCGGCCTTCCTCTATCTCGAAAATAATTTGATTTGATTTGGGTCATTGTGGATTGGATGACAAAGTCTTCTCACTTCTTACCGATGCAGACAAATTTTTTAGCTAAGTACTATGCAAAGTTGTATCTTCATGAGATTGTAAGAAGCATAGGGTACCTATTTTGATTATTTTTTATCGGGGTACGCAGTTTTTATCTCACTTTTGGCAGTCTTTTCAGAAAGAATTAAGGACTAAGGCTAGTTTGAGTACTACTTTTCATCCTTAGATGGATGGGCAATCAAATAGGACTATTCAGACGTTGGAGGATATGCCTTAGGCTACGTGATTGATTATGGTGGAAATTAGGTTGAGCATATACCTTTGGAAGAGTTTACTCACAACAATAGTTACCATTGTAGTATTGGAATGGCCCTTTTTGAGGAATTGTATAGTAGGTAGTGTATATCTCCTATTTGTTGGTTTGATCTTGGTTAGCTAGATACGTTCGGTCCAGATTTGGTCTATCAGGCCATGGAAAAGGTAAAGGTGATTTGAGATTGGATTAAGGCTTCCAAAAATTGCTAAAATTCCTATACGGATGTAAGGCGTAGAGGCTTGGAGTTTGAGATTAAGGATTAGGTATTTCTAAAGGTATCTCTCATGAAGGGAGTAATGCAGTTTAGTAAGAAGGGGAAGCTCAGTCCCTGGTTTATTACTCCTTATGAGATTTTGTAGAGGGTTGGTAATGTGACTTATGAACTGGAGTTTTCTTCTAGTTTGAGCTCCATTCATCTGGTATTCCATGTTTCCATGTTGATAAAATGCATTGGTTATCCTTTTCGATTGTTTCTTTGGAAGGATTGGGTATCTCGGATTCTCTATCTTATAGAAAGATCCCCGAATGAGATATTGGAGTGGTAGGTTCTTCAGTTATAGACCAAATATATGGCCTTGGTTAAGGTTCTATGTAGGAACCACAAGGTGGAAGAGGCCACATGCGAAGAAGAAGAGGACATGAAGTCCAAGTATCTGTATTTTTTTCTGCTCCTGGGATTCATTCGAAAAGTATATGTTCTTCAAATTATTATTTTTTTGAAACTTTGTTAAAGAAAATATTAATATCTTTGCATATTTAATTTCTAACTTGGTTAAAGGTTGGATTGATATTTGATAGTTCAAATGAATCGTTCTTGTGTTTACCCTACCTCATCCATCATTACGGGATGAATGTTCCTAGTGGGGAAGACTATAACACCCTAGGTTATTGACCCATAGAAAATTTTCTGGATTCCTGGTTTTCAGACAAGATATAACTAAGGGGTACTAGTCGTACACTGGGGTACGAGTGGTATGGGTTGATCCTATGATGTCTAGTGTTGGATAGTGTGTTGAATTTGGTCCTGGAATGAATACGAATTGAGTGGTATGAGTCATATTAGTGGATACGGGTTATTGGGTTTGGTTCTTTCCTTCGCTTAATCTTAGACTTTGATACTTAAGTTGGATCTAAATATGAGTGGCTCGTCATGAGCCGTAAACCAAGGTACGATTCGTACTATGGACTCGTATGGTAGATAATGTTCAAACTTCTTGTGTTACTATTTTTTCAGGGGTACGGGTCAAGGGTACTAGTCGTATGCTTTGTGTACGACTTGGTTTATGTAATTTGTACCTTGGACAATGTTTGGTCCAAGGGGGAGGCCTATGGTATGAGTGGTGGGTACCACTCGTATTATAGGGTACCACTGGTGTGGTTAGACGTACCCCCTGACAAGAATTTTATGCAGTTTAAGTTAGGAAAATTTGGGCATTTCCCCACTTATCTTAATAAGGTCCCATGACTTTTAACTCACTTGCGAGGTTATTTGCCCTATTATTCTATTCATTAATACTTAGAAAACACTCTCTAATCCTTTGTAAATTTGGTGCGCAAAGAAAGCTAGAATTTCATCTTGAGGATTAATTTGGGCCTTGTGTTTGTAATTTCTCTCCATTATCCTCTCAATTACGGCATGTACTCTTCCTTCATTGTTAGAATTGCATGATTTTATACAATGTTTTCATGGTATCTTTTATTGTATGCTATTAGGGTTTTCAAATATGTTTTGGGGTTTTGATTATAAATGTTTGGTTATGTTTTTCCGATGTTTTAATTATGTTATTACATGATTAAATGGTTGTTTAGTATAATTGATTGCATGGGAAAAGTCATATGGTAATTTGTTTTGGTTTTGAAAATACTATGCCCCCAACATGTTTGATAAAATGCCTATGATAATGTTTTTACTATATTATTGGATTTTTAATGGAACTATTGCATGGGATGGTTTGTAATGGAATGCTAAATGGTTTAAATGGTTAAATGGATTGGTTTGGTGGTCATGGTTATGGTTAATTGAACATCCTTGTAGGTTACAATGGAATCCCCCAAGTAAACATGTTAATAATCATCCTTGTGGAGTACAATGGAATCCCCAAGAAAACATAATGGAACACTTGTGGGGTACATGGGACTCTCCCAAGTTAACTTGGTAAATGGGTACACGGGAATCTGTTTACCTTAACAATTTGGATAAGGAAAATTCTTACAAGTTATGGTTGGTAATGCGATACCACTATCAATAGCCTTGGTTAATAATAAATAGATTAATTGATTGGTTAGTTTGAAATGATTTTAATAGGCAATAATGGCGGGGTGTGATAGCTAACCGTGAAAGTGGGATTTCAATAAATGAAGACTGGAAACCCATGTTTACTAACATGAGGGGTTTTTCATAGAGACCATATATAATACTATGAGGTACACGAGAATTTTCTAAGTACATTGTACATATGTATCATGAAGAGCTAAGGGTACTTGGGAATCCCCTGCTCTTATGATATTTCTGATTCGTACGACTATGTGCATCGGGGCCCATTAAGGGGGTTACACTAGAACCATGTAGCCCGTGGGTGGTTAAGGTTGATTAAGATACATATACCCAAGTTAATTGTTTTAAATGCATGCTAAACTCAGTTCCCTTTCCCAGCATGACTATATATATATATATGTATGGTTTGTATGTATATGGTTGGTTTTCTTTGTTTTACTTGATGGCATAATTTTATCCTTAGCCTGAGTTCATGCTAGCATTCACCTGCTAACCCATCTTTAGGCGGATGTATCCCTACACGATGCAGGAACCAGCTGTTATACTCCTCCTACATAATGATCGATTTCTGGGATAAGCTTTTAATTAAAGTGTTAAGCTTTCATCTTTCTGGAAGGTTTCATTTCATGTTATGGACATTTTCATATTCTTTTGTTGATTTATGGATATTGGTTTTGACCATTAGTGGGCCATATCCCAAACGGATATTAGTTTTTTTTTTTGGTTATAGGCTTTTGTCGAACTGCTATGGGTTGGTATAGACGGGATTGGTATTGGTGTTAGCCTTAGTATTGGCATTGGTATTATGGCTGACACCGGTTGACTGTATTGTTGGTTGTTCCATCCTCTTTTATTTTGGAATTACATATAATTATTATGGAACTCATAGGGTTATGGTTTGGTATTGGTTATCGGTTATGTATCGAACGGTTGGAGTCGTTTAGGTGGTCACGCATATAGACCTATCCCAGAGTCTTGGATTATTCAATAATGCTATCTTGTTATATGTTTAGAATTTGTCTGACTCAAGATATGCGTTGGTCAGTTGGGTTGGGTAATGGGGGTGGTCTCCAGTCATGGTTGGACATTTGATGCCCATTACGACAAGGCACTGGTTCGGGTTGTGTCAGCACATACATCGGCAAAGGGTTGTTAAGGATGTCATATTTTCTATCAGAAAAGGCCAATATTTCCACGGTGGTTCCAATGCTTCATGAATGTGTATGATATAAATATGTAATGCTTACCATAAACCAGAATGAGAATTTTCAAATTCAGCAAATAAACCAACCATGTGAGTCAAGCATTTACTCAATATGTCAACCATCCATGAATATAATATAGTCCATAACACAAGCCAGGCGAATGTCATAGGTGCATTGCTAAATTAAATTTTAGTTTTTGGTGAATCAAAATGATATTTTGTACTTATCTTCAATGTATAGAACGTATAATTTCTTTTCATAAAATTATTGGAGATTAAACAACTTCTAATGACAAAACTGCTAAAGAATAGGAATACTGATATCACATTGTAACTTGGATAAAACCAGAACTCTAACTCACAAACTTCCTAAAAACTTCAGCATTTTACTCATGAATTGTTTTTGTATTTCTTTATTTTTGCCCTTTTGCTTTTATCACTCGTGATGATGTGTGTGCAGAAAATTATGTTTACTGTATTGTGATTCGTTGTTGGATGATATTGATACCACTAGAGTGAGCCCATTTTCATTTAATTTTTACTTTCTTCGTAGCTCCCCCCTGCATATTTCAAATGATGTATGTATAGGAATATTTATTATGTGACAGTCTATCAAAACTATCACTAAAAACAATTGTTACACCAGTGTATATGCGTGACATTTCAATTAACATTAAATTTTATATTCACTCAATTTGTATTACAATTACAGTTAAATTATATTTGGTTTAATATAAAAAAAAAAAAAGCAAAATCCTCTCATAGTTATCTATTTATTTCTTTTTGTCTGAGGTTTTCAAAACGAAAACAAATATTTTGTTTAGTAACTTTATCTTTGTTATTTGATTAATTTATAACACAATACTTAAATAACTAAATAATAGTGATGATCTACGTGTTTTAAGTCCCAAAATGTTGATAACGTTGAAAGTAGCGATGGGGAGGCCATCTATATTGCTATGTTGCAGCAAGTCTCTGATAAGAAAAAATACTAGAGAAAATTCAAGGAAAGATGTCTTTTAAGCTTTGGATGAATTATTGATGACATTGACAAACTTAAAATGTCAAACATAATTAAAAAACATAATTAAGTTAATTGTGGACTTGATTAATATTTTGAAAAACTTTCTAATCTTTTTATAAATACAAATCACCCCACACCCCTCTTCTCTCCAAATCATGTATCTCTCTCCTCTCTCCCCTCTCTCTGTCTCGAATATTTCTCTCAGGCTTCTCCCAACCAATAGTTCTACAAATTTCTTCCATCAATCCACGACGACTTCAAACTCCTGGCAATAAATAGTTGGGCTTCGAGTTTCTCTTCGTCTTTCAATCGTCAATCAATGTGACAACATTGCCCTCCGGCAACAACAACTTTGAGTTCTTCATCGTCCTTTTTTTTCTTTCACAGGTAAAAAATTAGGGCTATTTAGTTATTAAGAAAAAAAGGAACTTGAGTCAACTTCTCTTCTAGTATTGGTTAATAATTTTAATATTTATTGCATAAATTTGAAATGAGGACTGAAGAAAAACCTAATTTCTGATACTTCTTCTCTTCTCTTTTCAGAGTGAAATACGATTTTTTATTTTTATTATAGTTCTTGTTGTCGAACCGTTGATTCAATTTGTTGGTGTCTCTTGAGTTTTTAAAGTTTGATTTTTATTGTTTGTGTTTATACAAACAAAACAACAATTTTGGTGTTTTTGGTCATGGTTGATGTTCTTGGTATTTGTGTTGTATTGGTGTTGCTGGGTTGATTTGTTGATGTTCTTTGTAAAAATATTGTATTTGATATTAAATGGTGATATTATTGTTGTTCTATTGAACAAATCTTGCTACTATTTTTTCCCTGCAATAGATGAACCATCTGATGCAGAATCATCTGAAGCAACAGCTAAACCATTTGATGTAATAGCTGAACCATCTGATGCAACAAATGAATCATCTGATGCAATAAATAAATAATTTGTTGGATGAAATCATATCAACTATTCCAACATAACGACATGTCCAAAACTTTGATTTCTCCTAACAGATAATTTATCTGTTATGACAGATGACACTTATGTTGGAAAAAATCTAAACAATATTAATAGTTGATCTGTTGCACGAACCAATCATCTGTTTCAAAAGATGAGTGATCTATTGAAATAAATCAGAATAATCTAGATGTTATTTTTATTGTTTACAATAGATTACTCGTCTGTTGCTACAGGTTAGTTATATGTTGCAATAGAAAACATACCTATTGCAACATATGTATGATCTATTGGAACTATTATTTTACTATGTTGTACATGTTAGATTTACTGTTATCCTTTTTAATGATACTTTAATCAATTATAATTATTTTTATTTTTCTGTTATTTTTAGATAATATTGCTCCCAAAAGAAAAGAAACCGAATCAAGTCCAAGTAAAGAAACAAGTAAAGCAGCTAGGATACTTCCACCACTCTATGAGCTTTCTTTACAAGCGTTATCTCAATCAGAAGCAGAAGATAATGAACATGAGGATGGAAAATATCTAAAAAGAGATCATCCTAAAGCTAATAGCCCTTCCACTGAAGAGTTGGCCAAAGCCTTCAGCATTGATAGTTATCCTGTGAGAAGCAGTGCGATGGTGCCACAAATTTAACTAGTGATTTTGTGGTTAAGTCAACCATGGAAAAATATTTTGGTGCCTTTAGAAAAATACTTCGAGACCAAAAATTGGATGTTTATTTCAGGGACAGCTGCTTTGGGTAATATCTTGATTTGCTGGAGGACAACAATGCTCGTTTCTAAATGAAAATGGTATACGATCTTCTCAAGCCTATGTTTATGTATGGAAATAAAGATAAGATGGATGAGCTGTGGATAAATTAATGTGGCATGTCTGTTTGTTTTGGTTGGAAGGAGTTTACCATAGTTACTAGACTAAAATATTATCTTCCTTCTTATTCTCAAGTAATACCTATTCTAACCCAAAAATAAAGCATCCCGCATACCCCAAAAAAGAAAAAGGCAAGTCAAGTGATGGTGATTACTTGGTGTCCCTTATTGGTACAAGCTTAAAAAACAAAAATCTGATAGATGCATTGAAGGGAAAAAAACTTTCAAAGACGCACAAACAATCATTATGCTTGGTTTGGTTTGTACATAATATTCTTTGGGAGAGAGACGTTAAGAAAAAAATACAACTTGCTTTAATAAATCTCTATGAGTATCTTGAGGCATTTAACATCTATCCTTGGGGTTATGAAAGCTTCAAAATAACTATCAATATTTGTTGATTCCGTTAACGCCAAAAACAGTCTACTTATATGGCTTTTTATGGGTTTTCATGGTAAATATTTCTTTTATTATGATTTATTTATTTTTTATTGAATAATGCTTTTGATTTATTGGTGTTATTTTATAATCTTGGGAATTTGAAATTATTCATTATTTGAGATAACAAGTGAACTACAATGAAGAAGTTTCATATCCAAAAATCCTAAGATTGTTGTCAGCCAAAACTGATAAAAATGTTAAATTTCTTGGTCTCTTCAACTCCTCAAAGGAAAAAGTAAGTCTAATTCTTATTATGTTTTTTATAATTAATGATTTATTTAAATTATTTAATCATCATTCTAATATATGTACTGATTTATTTTAGATTGTACATCTGTGGCTTGTTTCAACCAATCAAAAGTTGAAGATGAGATTTTTTCTTACTTTACGATTTGTGCAAACTTTATCAACCCTAATATCATTGATAAAATTAAAAAAATTATTTGGATCAACAACCATCACAAAAAAATAATAATTTTGGAGGGTGGTCTTGTTATTGCTAATGGTGTTAATGGTGATAGAACTGTTGGTGGTTGTAGTGGTTCTGCTGTTGGGGCTAATGATGCTCCTCTTGTGGATTTTGAAATTACAAACCATTATGATTATGATCATATTGGTTTTACAGATTTTTCCCTCCTAGCAAATGTGTTGCATGCAAATGTCAAGACTGCAAGGCAAAACATAATGGAGTGATTAATGCTATTAATACATTAACTGCTTCTGTAAATGAATTAACATCTAAGAGATGTGTAATTCCATTAAAAATAATTTTATATCTATACATTCCATTAGAGATTAAAGTGGCTAAGAGGATAAGGAAAGAAATTTTCAAGGCATCATTAAGCATCGAAAAAAGCAAAATCGCAACTCCTCTGTCTTTGTCTTAAACTTTTGATCAATGTAAAAGTGCCACAGGAGAAAAGCATGAGATGAAAAAGGTTAATATATATCATCTATTCCAACAAAAAAATAGACTACATATCTAATTCAACAGATGGCACATCTGCTGGAAATTATTAAACAGATATATGCATCTATTGCAACGGTTGACTAATCTGCTGCATAAGACACATTATCTGTTGCAACATATGTCTTGTCCATTTTAGCAAATAAAATAGGTATTTGTACTATATAAATTTGTTCCAACAAATGACCTATCTGCTACAACAGATGGGTCATTTGTTGGGAAGAATTAAATCAAGACTTCTTACAATTTTAGTTTGTCCAAACTGATGAGTCATATGTTACAATAGATAGGTCATCTATTGAAAATTATCGTACTGGTCTTCCTCCTCTTTTAATTTATCCCATTAAATGATCCATCTGTTGCAACAGATAGGTAATCTATTTGTACAATTTAAAATAGGAGGAAGACCTATATGATTTGCTAAATCAAATAAGTTATCCTTTTTTATTTTGTTTTATCTCTATGATTAGCATTTACAATTCTTCTTTCCAGGTGGATGTCACAGTAGAAGCTACTGCTGGCAACATAATATCACAGTTGATAAGCCACCAACTGCTTCAAAAGACAAAGAAAAATTTAAACTTGTCAGCACGGAAGAACAAAAGAATTACCCATTTTAAGGGTTCAACATCTCGAGCGAGGCTAAAAAACTACCAAAGTTGAGCAACGACTATTCAAAATGGATTGTCGATGGGTTGTTAAGGCTTCATTCTGGTAGGTACATAAATTATTTTTAAATATAATGATTTGTGTAATTTTTTTGTAAAATCATGACATTAACACATATAAATCATGCATAAAACAAAATGATGAACACTACAAAGTGAATGAATCAGGTCTTGGTTTTGATATGTTCGACTTTGTTGTTGCACATCCCAAAATAAAGAATTGGTTCTATTTGATGTCACAACCCCAAACATGCTAGAATGATACGGTTTAAATGTTATACATCTTACTATTAATACTTTATTTAATTGTATTTGTGTATTGATTTTATTGTCACGTAATCTTAAATGCTTGATAATATGCGCAACACATCAATGTTATTTTTCACTACCTCTGAAAGAAGGACAAGTTGCAAACACAAGAACAACATAGATACATAAAAGAAAATTGTTTGTACAAAATTTACATCAATAATACCTATAATAGGTATTGGTAACAACATCCGGATATTTCTCGAAATAAGAAATTCTTAATCAGCATCATTAAAGGTTTTAGTATTCCAGCTGGCTTACTTTGATAATTGGTCAATGAAGTGTACATTCCAATCAATTATGGTGATGAATTCAATTTGGTGTTGGTTGTGGTCGTTATAAAAAAGAGATTCGTGTGAGTTTACGACTGGATGTCGGGAAGGAGACATTCTGGGCCATCGTCTGAGATACAAAATCTGACCAAAATATTGCCTACATACCTTGATATAAGTTTATTTTTGGATCAAAAGGTTCGTACTGATTGGTTGATAATTGAAGCATACCGATATAAAATGGGCAATCCATTTGATGAAGAATATGTTGAAGGAATTGCTCAACAATCCGTTAGTAGCTAGTAAGTATCGGCCAAGTATCATGATTTATTTTTAAATTTCACAATGCTTACATTAATTGCAAAATATGGATTTTCTGAATTTTACAAATACAGATTATGATATTTTTGTTGCCGCTTATACCGAGTATTTGGCCGATGGATACAAGTACTAAATTATGGACTTGATGCTAGATTACTCCATAAATTATAGCCTACTCATTTATGGAAATACGGAGGAGTGAAAGCTCAGATATCGTACACAAGCAACATTAATGATCCACGACGACCAAAATCATATGCTAAAAAATTGAATGAAGAACAATTTGTCCATATTGAGTAGATCTTTATAGTGTAAGCCTGTCAAAGTAATAACCTCTTTTTAGGAATTTTTGGCACCAAAAGTTAAATTGTTTATTTTATTTTTTGAGTAGATCATATATACCCATAATTTTTTTTTTTACATTTCATATATTTGTTGATTTATTTCACGTAATTCTGAAGGCTTTGATTTATTTTATTTTTTCTATGTTATCATTAAATATAAACTTATTAATTGAAATGGAATACTAGATTCAAATATTGCAAGAGATAGTGTATCTGTTGCAATTGATGATATATCTGTTTGAAATTATCAAACAGATTTAGACATATGTTGAAATATGTAACTCATCTATTGGAATTTATCAAATAGGTCTTTCTACTATTTTGTTTTGTTCCAATAGATGACCTATTTGTTGCAATAGATAGACTTAGATATAAACATATGCATAATGCAATGGATGACCAACCTATTGCAATTGATAAACTATCTGTCAGAGAATATAGACTATCGATTACAATAGATAGACAATTTATTGCATTATAAAAAATTCAATTTTCATCAAATATAATAAATTGTAATGAAATAAAAATTGTCATGGTGTTTGTATTTCTACATATTATTTTTATACATAGGCTCCAAGTATTTAGTTAGTACCCCATAATCTCATACCTATTGAATTCTTGCCACGGTGTTGTTGCACAGAAAGGTTGTTAGGTTTGACATTTATGTGCCGATTAGCAAATATTCAATGTGTGCAAGCATGTACGACCTGCATGAGGCATTGGTTATATTTTTAGAAAGGTCTTTATCCTTGTTTTGACCTTCAAAATCCCTTTTTTCTTTAACCCTTTCGCTGTAAGTGATTCATCAATTTACTCTTCCTTAACAAGTTGGAGAGTAATGCCAAATGTGGCTGATCATGATAAAAAAATTGGCCTTGTTGAATATAGGTAAGTTGCATTCATAAACCTTCATTATTCCCTCCTCGATTAGAATTTCAATGGCAAAAAATCATGACTGCAAAAATCCTCTTTGATTTTATCCAATCCTTGCCCTGTGTATATGACATCTTCCCTTTAAGATAATTAATCATATATTCATCCCATTCGAACCCAGAAGCTAAAAATCTTGGGCTACCGAGAGTTGATGCTAGCTCAATTAGTTCATCGTACCTATCCTTAAAATATTTGAAGAAATTGTGGTCCATTATCCTATCGTCAGCATCATAAGCATCCAGGTATGCTAATTGCCTGACCCTTATGAGACAGAGAATTTCATCAACATACTGTGATATAAGAAGACAATTTTTAAACTTATTAGTAATTTTTAAAAAGAAAAACAAAGTGGAAAGATACAATGGATAGAACATCTGTTGCACACGATTCTCTGAATTTAGGCTACCTATCTAATGCAACTTATGCAATAGATGAGTAATCTATTGCAACACAACCACCACTAGTTGCACCAGAATACACAGTCGTCGCAACACATGACACATCTGTTGCATAGCTTCTTCTTCATGTAGTAGATTAGAAGGCTAGGTCAGGAAAAGTAAACTTACCGTATCTACGTACCATACATCCATATCTGTAATCTTCTTAAAGTCTTGGGGGGAAAAGGTATTCGTGGTGAAGATTTTTGTATGTTGCTTGGAATTTATGGTCTTTCTCAGATAGCCTTTTATTTGGTATCAATTTCTGCATATATGTTCACCTTCTTCAATGGTCCCTGAACTTTAACAACTTTTGGATGTGGAGGATTTGTAATTTTTTTGGTTTCATAATTGAAAGTATATGTCTAATTGTTTTTTTCTTCTTCCTAAGCTTTGCTGTAAGAATGTATAGCTCACTTACCATTTTGGATGGTATGAAACCCTCTTAGATTTCAATTCCTTAATAGCTTTAGTGATAGAATCTATTCTTACAAAGAGTTATCTTATCTTTCCATGCTATTTTTGCATTTGGGATGAGAACATGATGGTGAAAAGGTCTGAGAGGGACCACTGTAAGGGTGAGAGAGAACAGTGTAAGGGGTAATTTCAAATATATATTTTTTTTACCATCAATATGCTCATCATTACAATTGACATCAACATCAACATCAGCATGGCTAACACAAACATGAACAACCACACCACCAACAACCCTAGAAGCAACACCCCAGATCTATTGAAGCAGGTTGGTCATGAAGAGCCTCAACATGAGGCTGACCTTGACTAACTGCTCTTCTTATGTCTATTACTCAATCCAAGACCTAGAGTAATTAAAGAAGTCATCCCCAACCCCTTCTTAGTAGGCGCGATCTATGGATACACAACCTTACGAAAGGATAGATAAGTTTAAATGAAATAATAATTTGTAGTTAGTTGGGTACTATGTTAAAACAGACAACTTATGAAACAAATGATCTTTATGGTGCAACAAATGATTCATATGTGGATACAGATTAACCATCTGTTGCATCAGATTATCCATTTATTGCTAAGTTGCAGTAGATAGGTAATCTATTAAGTCAATTCGTAGTTGTCATATCCCCAGGGATAATTGTTGAATTTCACCAGATCTTGAGGAATCTCTAACATCATCTTCTATGACTTTGTTAACGCCTCTTACTAATATAATAGAATGGGAAAACCAAACTATTCTCAATTGCTCCTTGTACTTCTTTGATATGGGTTTATCCTTTATATCTTCTACCAACATCGTGTCTTGGTATCCAAGTCCATAAATGTCCAAAAATCCATCTATTTTCTTCTTGTGTTTGTTGGTTTTAGTGGGTGGTGGCTTGGACAATGCCTTGACTTTATTTGATGGTGGTGGTTTGGCTATCCTTTTTGTCTTGAATTTTTTGTAGGGTATTTTCTTTATGAGAGGTTCTTTTGGACGATCGTATCTGAAGTCTGTCTCTATGGAAAACTCTTGCATGCCAAAACAAACTGAAATGCCACAGTCGTTGATCTAAATTTCATCTATTTTTTGTTCCCCTCCTTCAAATCTTTATCATCCCTCTCGTACTTGATCCTATGCTTAAGAAAATCATATACCATGCTCATTTGGAAATGGGCATTATTGTCCTTAGGCAGGTCAAGAAAGTGTCCAAAGCAGCTCTTCTTAAAAAATTCCTCTTTTCCTTCTTCATAGTATTCCTAAATTCATCAAAACATTTCCAAAATAGAGATTTAAATACAAAGTCACAAGTTAGTTCTATTGGGTTATTTATCGGCATCGCAACTTAAAACCTGTAAATACTAATAGTTTTGACAGTGTTATGCTAGGATTTAAATCTTAATTAACGGCCCATTGGTGATGCATTATCATCATGTTGGTCATCATCATTTTTCTCACTTTCTACTTCCTCCTCTTCTTGTTTATTTTCTTTTTCTTCCTCCTTACTTTTATTTTCCGCACCAGCCTCTACATACCCTTCTCCACCTCCCTCAATATTATTTTCATAACTTTTCTCAGCTTCACTTTACCCTACTGAGATTGTTCAGGAAGTTTCTCTAAACCTATCTGTACTTTAGTTTTTTTGTTAGGTGGTCAGATGTTAGTCCACTTTCAGTTTTTTTTGTTGGGTGACATGTTTATCCTACAATCAAGAGAAAAAATACATTACAATTGATGTCTGCATAATTTTTAAACAAGGTATGACAAATTTCAATAAATTTTTACACACCACATTACAAAAAAATATTCCAAAAGATAACTCATCAGTTGGAATATATGAACCATCTTTTGTAAAAGATGAACAACCTATTGGGGGAGATCAAAACAGTCTTGCTACATGTTTGTTTTGTGCCAAAAGCCAAAACATTATAGGGAATCATTTTGAAGACCTATTTTAATATCTCCCAACAGAAGTTCCACCTATTGAAATAGATGGGCCACCAATGCACCAACACCACTACTAACGCCAAACAACACCAACACCAATACTGTTGAAGATATGTCTCAGAAATAAAGTAGGAATAGACAATTTTAGTAATTTTAAATTATAAGAACCCTATGTGGCTTAGACTTAGGAATTAGTTGTCCCTTTAATATTTTAATAGGAATTAGTTATCCCAATTTTAATTGGAGTGTAGTTAGAAATTTAGCTATAAATATATGTTTTGAGATGTTAATAAAAAATTTCCTTTGATAATACTATTGCCGTATTTTATTTTTCTCCAACTCTTTCTCTATTATTTCTCTAATTTCAAAGTTAAAAACTAACAATTGGTATCAGAGCCAATTTCTTGAGGGATCTGTGAGAGATGAATTCTGAAAACAACTTTTCCCAAATAGCCCCTCCTGTCTTTGATGGTGAGAATTACCATCTTTGAACAGTAAGAATGGAGACTTATCTTGAGTCTTTAGATCTTTGGAAGGACATGGAGAAGGATTATGATGTTGTTCTGCTTCCCAATAATCCCACGGTGGTCCAAGTGAAAAGGCAAAAGGAAAAGAAAATAAGAAAATCAAAAGCAAAAGCTACTTTGTTTGCTAGTGTTTGTCCAATAATTTTTACGAGAATTATGACCTTTAAATCAGCAAAAGAAATTTGGGATTATCTAAAGAAAGAACATACAAGAGATAAAAGAATACGAGGCATGGAGATGTTGAATCTAATCAAGGAATTCGAATTGCAAAAGATGAAGGAATCTAAGACCGTAAAAGAGTACTCAGACCGTCTTCTTGGCATTGTTAACAAGGTAAGATTTCTTGGCACAAAATTTAAAGATTCGATAATTGTTGAAAAAATTCTTGTTACAGTTCCTGAAAGATACGAAGTATTAATAACTACCTTGGAAAACACAAAAAACTTGTCCAAGATTACTTTGACAGAATTGTTAAATACGTTATAGGCGCAAGAGCAAAGGAGGCTTATGAGACAGGATGGTATGGTTGAAGAAGCTTTGGCAGCCAACCACAAGACTCAAAGCAAGGGTAATAATTCAAGAAAAATTACCCACCTTGCCAGCACTGTGGCAAAATAGGTCATCCTCCATTTAAATGTTGGAAGAGACCATATGCACAATGCAAGATTTGCAATCAACTTGGCCATGAAGCTGTGATTTGCAAAAACAAATCTCAAAAATATGAAGTCGATGCCTAAGTCACCAAAGAAGAATAAGAAGATCACTTATTTGTGGCAACATATTCTTTAACCAAGAAATCTGATGTTTGGATGATTGATAGTGGTTGTACAAACCATATGACATATAACAAGACTCTCTTTAAAGAGTTTCTGCCTTCAAAATATAAGAAAATTAGAATTGAGAATGGTGATTATATTTCTGTAGAAGTAAAAGAGAATGTTGCAATCAAAACAATTTCAGTTGATATGAGAGGCAAAAGTTTCTTATTTAATCCAACAAAAGATGCACACAAGCCTTTCAAGAACAAAAATGAATTAGCAGATTTATTCAAGAGGTCAAATTTAGTCAAACCTGAGACTAAAATCTATAATTTTTTATCCGAAGTTGAGACTGCAATCTATAATTTCTGATCTAAGGAGGAGTGTTGAAGATATGTCACAGAAATAAAGTAGGAGTAGATAATTTTAGTTGTTTTAAATTATTAGAATCCTATGTGGCTTAGACTTAGGAATTAGTTATCCCTTTAATTTTTTTAATAGGAATTAGTTATCCCAATTTAAATTAGTGTGTAGTTAAAAATTTAGCTATAAATATATGTTTTGAGTTATTAATAAAAAATTCCCTTTGACAATACTATTGCCATATTTTATTTTTCTCCAACTCTTTATCTGTTATTTCTCTAATTTCTAAGCTAAAAACCAACCAATACCAATGCCACCAACACAAATACAAACACCACCACTAAGACCATCAACACCAATACCAATATAAATGCCACCAACACCAATACCAACGCCAACACCACCACTAATACCAATATCACCACCATCAATACCAATGCCACCAACACCAATACCAATACCAATGTCACTAACACCAAGACCACCAACACCACTAATACTAACATTACCACAACCAATACCAATGCCACCAACACCAATACCAATACCAATGCCACAAATGCCAAGACCACCAATACCATCAATAATAACACTATCACCACCAAAACCAATGCCACCAGTACCAATACCAATACCAATAACACCAACACCACCCCCAACACAACCACCAACACCACCAATACCAACATCACCACCATCAATACCAATATCACCAATACCACCACCACCACCACTAAGACCACCAACACCATTACCAACACCATACCATCCAATAATATGATGACAGTCAACAGAACACTGTAGACAAAATTAGAGTTTTCTCGGGTTCTTTCTGTATTTTTAACTTCTAAACTCGAGATTGTTAACCCATTCTCAACGATAATACAACTGAAAGTCTTTTTTTACTATTAACTAAAAAGCCCTAATTTTTAGCCAAAAAAATATAATACTGTTCTAAAACTCTGTTACATATGAATTGAGACAAAACAACAGATACAAGTAAGAAGAAAGTCAAAAATAACAACTATGCAATAGGAAATGGGAAGAAAATCGATCTGTTGTGAAGGGTTGAGCAATATATTGAGTAGTTCTTATTTGTATTAGGAGAGAAAGAAAAGAGAGAGAACTCGAGATTTGAAATTGTATGGGTTTATTTGTAATTTGGAAAAGAATGACATGTTTTCTAAATGTCAACTTGGTTCGAATTAATTGTAATTAATTTTTAAAAGAGATCTTAATTAATTATTTAATAATAAATTATAATAATTTTGCTAAAATTAGTTTTCAGTTATTAAGATAAATTGGAACATTAATGAATTTAATATTATTTCTAATAATAATTTGATATGAATTGTTTCGACTCAAATTGATCAGTTGATAACTCCTGGCAGAACGAACGCAATTCCAACATTATTCAATTGCAACGGCTCAAGTGAGATTGTAGTTGATCCTATCAACTGATCACTAATTGTAGCTTAATTGATTAAGATATTTCTAATAATAATTTGGTATGAATTGTTTCATCTCAAATTGATCAGTTGATGAATTTTTGCAGGACGAATACAATACCAACATCATGCAATTATAATGAATCAAGTGAAATTGTAGTTGAACCTATCAACCCATCCCTAATTGTTGCTAAATAAATTTAGATATTTCTAATAATAATTTGATATAAGTAATTTCAAATCATATTAATTATTTGATGACTCCTGTTATCACTAACGCAATAGCAACATCATACAATTGCAACGATTCAAGTGAAATTGCAGTTGATCCTATGAACCCATCCCTAATTGTAGCTAAATTGATTTAGATATTTTTAATGATAATTTGATATTAATTGTTTCAGGACTAACATGTTACAACATATGACTTATTGATTGTAAATTATAAAATAGATAAAGTAATCTGTTGTAACAGATGACTTATTTGTTATAAATTATAAAATAGACATTTTCATCTGTTGCAACAGATAACTGATTTGTTGGAAATTTTCAAATAGATGTTTACATCATTTTTAATAGATGATTTATCTATTTTTTAATATTTTTTTATTTTAAAGAAATTTTCTGTCTGAAATAAAAAAGAAAAAAAACTAAGGCGGTAAAACATATTTGTTGGATAACTCAAAAATCTCCTCCTTGACGTTTCTTATCTTGTCTTTTAATTGTCACCATCACTGTCTCCTCTTTATCCTCAAAGGATTTCACCACCATAAATTATTAATTTAGTGAATATTTGAACCCATCTAAAAAGTTCTCTCTCCTATTCATCTCTCTTTTTTCTTTTTCTCTTCTATTTAGGATAATCCCAATCGTCTCCTTTTTCACTCTTTTTTCTCCTCTTTTGCTTGAGGATCCTTTCATATCTCAGCCTATCAATATCTTTTCTCAACTGAAATTGGTGTTTTGATCCCTTTGCTTTTGATATGGTAGGTGTGGTTCACTATTGTTTTGGCCTATTCTTCTTCTTATTTGCATGTTATTTAAATTAATTATTTGCATCTAATATTTTTGTTTATGTAGCCATTACCCATATCCTATTTAATGAGAAAATTGAAGGAAAGGTGTCTTTTAATTTTGGAATGAACGAACAGTTGAATTTATTAAAATATATGAAAAGAATCATTTGTTGGGAGAACTTAGAAAACCTTGTTGGCAGTATCATTTTTTTGCCTTTTATTTGTTTCTTTATTATTGATGTTGTTGGTGGTGTTGGTGCTGTCGGAACATATGTTGTTGGTGTTGGAACATTTGGTGTTGTTTCTTTTTTAGTTGATGCTGTTGTTGGTAGTATTAGAAAATATGGTGAAAGATATTAAAATAGGTCTTACAACGTATGACACATCTATTGCAACTGATGAATCATCTGTTGGAATAAATCCAAACAGCTCTTACGATAAATGACCTATCTATTGTAACATATAGAGCGCTAGTTAGAATAAATCAAATTAGTAGCAAGGATGGTATGATTTATTACAACAGATGACCTATTTGTTGCAACATGTCGGTCACTTGTTGCAAGATATGTGTCACCTATTGCAATAGATGGCTCATCTGGCGAACAGATGGGTAATAAATTACAACAAATAGACTATCCAATGGAATGCTTGTTGTAATATGTTGTATTTATTAAATTTTGTGTTACCCTTTTTTAAAATTATGCAGACATCTATTGTAATGTTCTTTTTGTTCATGTTTTGTTTGACATTAATTATTTTCTCTTGTTTATAGATAAAACAATAGTGAAAGCGGATCAACTTTTGCCCGACCAGCATAAAAGGGTAGAAAAAGATGGGTTCGGAGAAATAAACTACTTGTAGATGGAACCACTTTATATGTGGAACGTATGTATTACTGATCATTTTATCGTGAAAACACACATCGAGTACACTTATTTAATGAATAATTTTTTTACCGATTAGGCATTAATCATTCAAACAGGATATCTGTAATTTTATAGTTAAATTTAATAGGTCTGAACTGAAAAGGCTGAGGGACCTTGTAGGTGGTGTCGATATCATATTAAGGTTTAATGATGGTTTTGTAACTATTTATATGTCAAGTTTGGTGAAGATATCAAGTTTTGGTGGAATTTTAAAAGATTCAATAGTGATTGGACTGATTTTAAGGGTTCAATGGACTTTTGAAAGGCCTCCAAAGTGTCAGGTTGACGATTATACAATAGAAAGTGCAGTAGGAGAATGACTGGGAGGGAAAGGGGAGTTGATGAAGATTACATCATGTCAGTCCATATTAAAGAAGAAACATAAGGTGCCAAGGAACGTTGTAGAGAATTTGGATGATGAAATTGCCATAAAACATGAAAAAGCTAAATGAGGCCAGATATCAAACTAAATCCAAAAATGAAAAACCTTCTGTCGTTTCTCTCAAAGAAAAATGGTAAAGTGGACTGCAACTGGCCACTTTGCTAGGTACCTACAACTAGTTAGCGTGTTCGGAATAATCACCTCTAGAGAAAATAATGGAACACCAAGGATGTAGCTTTGCACTCCTCGAGGATTGAAATGATGTACTGTAAGGAATTATACTTGTACCAGTAACTTTTGAAGTTTAAATAAGGAAGCAAGCTAAGGCGATAATTTTAGAAGTTACACTTGCATCCTAGGCCTTCATTTTGTGGTTCTGGTCATGTCAATCGCAGTAAAAACAAAAGGTCTAGGATTTATCCCCAACTTTATACTTTTTAATTTCCACTGTTATTGACCTGATCAGAACCACAAAAAGAAGGGATGGGATGCAAATTAAAATTCAGAAATTGCTGTCGTGGCTTGATTCCTTATTTTAACTTTAGAAGTTCTTGGTGCAAATTTCATTGTTTACTGTATATTATTTAAACCTTCGGTGCCCACAAAGCTTCTTCCTTAGTGTTCTTTTATTTTCATTGTAGGTGATCATTCCGACCACGCTAACTAGACGTAGTTCCTTAGCAAATTGTCCAGCTGCAGTCCACTTTACATTTTTCTTTGAGAGAGAAAACTGACAGATTTTATTTTTTGGGTACATGTTCATATTTTCACTTGATTCAGATTTCTCAAGTTTTAAGTCAATCTCATCGGCTTGATTCGCTAGAAGTTCCTTGTTTTCTACCCTATGTTTCCTCTCCAATAATGTCTCAGATGATATAGCCATTCATTAACTCCTCTTTCCCTCACAGGTATTCTCCAAAGGCTCCTTCTGACATATAATCATATTCTCGAACAACCCATCCATATAAATATAGTCCAAGGGAATTTATATTAGTTTTCCATTCTTGTTTGCTGTAGTATGAGGCTTCAAAGACCATCTCGAAGTCCATTGAACCCTTAAAGTCAGTCTAATCTCTATTGGATCTCCGCAATGCCACAAAATATTGATCTTTTTTCAAAACATGACACGCATAATCACAAGCAACAATCATCACTAATTTGTAATAGGGTAACGACACAATCTTTATAGTTCCTCGGCCTTATCAATTTGAACCTATCAAACTTAATTATATAATACAGGATCATGTTTGAATGATCAATGGCTAATTAATTAAAAACTGTATTCACAAAATCATTGTACTTTATGTGTGTTTTCACGATAACCTTATCGGTAATACATAACTCACATACATAAAAATGGATCCATCTATCTCCACTCACCTTATTCATCCTACCACATCTATGGTAGGATGTGGTTGGAATGTGGTAGGATGAATAAGATGTGTGCCGAAGGATGGATCCACTTTGATTGAAAAGGTCAAAAAACTCATCTCTATTATATGCTTCAGCTGCTCTATGAAAAAGCATCACGACCCTTTCATTGTGAAAGTTTTTTTGAATATTATCTCAAAGATGCCTCATGCAACAACAAAAGTAAGCTAATGTGTAGAAAATTGAATCCATCTTTTGGATACTTGGATGCCTATCTGAAATAAAACACAACTCTTATGTATCTTCAACACAGCTTTGCATTTATTAAAAAAAGTATCCATACGAGGCATCATATTCCTTGTTTTCTACACAAAAAGTGATAGGAAATATGTGACTCTCTGCATCCTGTGCCACCGTCGCTAGCAAAACTCCTCTATACTTGCTTCTCAATAAATTTTCGTTGATGGCTATGACTTTTCTCAAATATTGAAAGTCACAAATCCAAGCACCATAGGATACAAAATGGTACTTATGCCTTCTATTTTTATCAACATGCAACACCGTCTTACTTTTGGGATTTGTGGATACAAATATGTAACTGTAGGCATCGAAGGCTAGATACCCGTGCTCGTATGTCCCCCTAACCGAGTCATTGGAAATCCTCACAGTCATATATATCTTCCAATAACTAACCATAACACCCAATTCTATATGTTGTTGATTATTCATATCACTTGTAGAAGAGCCTTTGCCATTGGGGAATCTATTCCGGAATAGTGATCGAGGACCTTTGCTTTGGCATGAGGATTTTTTCTTGTAATGTTCTCTAAACTACATATGTGATACTTTTCATAAACATTAATGATGAATCTGTTAGAACTTAAGTATTTCACAGCCCACAACCACCACTGGCCATTCAGATTAGTACATCTAAATGAAATGACTTTGCTCGAATTAATCACCATCTTTAGTCTAAAATCTTTATTCAAGCAAACAATAAACAAAGAATTAGATAGTTTTGTTTTATACTTGAATGAAATTCCCTTTTAAAAGCCAGTCTCATCATATTGACGATTTCCAACTGTGTTGATTGAGAAGAACTTCTCTTCTCGATCCATTCACCTTGACAATCCACCCCTATTATTATTGATCCCTCTATTAGTGGTACCTAAACATAGTCATTTGTTAAAAAATTTAATAATGATATCATAATAAAATTAATAGTGATTTTATAATGTCGTAACATGAATAACAACAAATGAGTAATCGGTTGCAACATGTGAAAATAATATTGCAACATATCATTGATTTGTTGCAACAGATGACTAACCAGATGGGATTCATGTTACGGTACTATTGAACCCGAAGCTGATTCCAACAGATGTGTAATCTATTGTAACAGGTGAATTATATGTTGCAACAAATTATCCATCTGTTGTAACTAATAAAACGCCTATTAGTATTTATGTTGCAATAGTAAAGAACCTTTAAAGTTGATTCCAACAGATGAGTGACATGTTAAAACAAATAACTAACCTGTTGCAACAGATGACTTACTTGCTGCAATAGATGTCTCATCTGTTTGAATCAAGTTCAGGCTCTGTTGCAACAATTAACTAATCTAGTTCAACAGATGACCCCTCTATTGTAACGGATAACCCGTCTGTTGCAACATATGACCAATCTGCTCGATTCATGTTACGAAACTATAGAAGTATAATTATGAATTCAACATATGAGTCTTCCATTGCAACAAATAACTCATCTGTCACAACAGATGAGTGATTTGTTGAAACAGATGGCTCTTATGTTTGATTCATGTTTGGGTTCAATCTATTGTTGAAAAACAACACAGTAGCAATGTACCCAGATGACAAATTCAACTAAAAGTCATAATTGTACTTACCAAAGTCACCTATGAAGTAATGCCAAAGTGATATACCAAACAAAATTTGACCTAAAAAATTAGTCAAGTGGCAGCAGTAGCTGTAACAACAACGACAATGGTCAATAAGAAAAATATGATGATGATAATGCAGAAGAAGAAGATGATAATAAAGCTGAATATAATGAATAAAGCAGCAACAACAATGAACAACAAAAATCGTGAAGAGAGAATAAACAATAATGAATGAGAAAAGAGAGAAACATATATTTTTTTCTCCATTTTCTTTTATATTAGGTTAACATTTGGATCAAAGTGTAAATTATAAAACTTGTGGGCTATTCTCAAGCTTTTTCAACGTTCTTAATCCATAGTCAAAAAATTGTCATCTACACTCAATTATTAAAACTTGAGTCACCTACACCTCATTTTAAAATTCTTTTATCACTTTTAACTCAATTGCTCAAGATACTAATGACTTTTCTTTTATCGACATGTGAAAATGTATACAACATATATTAGATCATTTTTAAATTTAGCATTTATTATAATATAAATTAAGAAGATATATGTGTTATCACAAGTATTTTCTTACAAAATAATGTCATGTTCAAATGGTCCTGCTAATTACCATGTTTTCTAATTTTGTGGATACTATTTTAATTTTAGTGTATGTTGCATTCGGATCTATTCCGTTTCAATCCATAAGAACATTATCTACTGCTTCACCATATTACGGTTGAGCAATTTATGACGAATATGTATGATAATATGTAGTTAGCTCCAAGGTAAAAAATATATCCTTGATTTTCACGAAATGATGGTAAACTGTAACGGAAAGAGTTAAAATTTCATTAATGACAAACAGAAGAAGAACAAACATGAGAACCTCTAAAATAGAATTATTTGAAACAAAATAACTTCTACTGTCGAAATAGCTAAAGAATAGAAAATGAAGTTTCCATCAAATTCGGACAAAACCAGAACTCCTACTCACAAATGTTATAAAGATCCTTTACTTTACTGATGAAATTTATTTTTATTTTTCTGCTAGGACATTTTTTTCCTCTCAGTTCTCAAGATATGTTTGTTGAGGTGAATGTTGCTTGTATTGTGATCATTTGTTGGATTATATTGATACCATGAGTGTGATTCCTTTTTCATTTTGTTTTTACTTGCTCAATAGCTACCCAACATTTTTGAAATGACGAGTATGTAGGAATACTTATAATGTGACAGTTTGTCAATCTTTACAAATAAACTTTTGCACTTATGTGAAAGTGTGACATTTTACTTAATTTTAAATTCATTTAATTTTTTATTTTAATGGTAACTAAAATGGATTTGTGGTAATATAAATTATAACCCAACATCAATTCATTGTTTCTCAACTTATCTCTATCTTTCTTTTTCTCCCAAGTTTTGTCAATGTAAACAACTTTATTTTTTGATATTTTTATTTTAATTATTTTATTAATTATTAAAGCAACACTTGATTAACTAAATTATTTTTATGACTTTCTTGTTCTAGGTCTCAAAATGTTAATAATTTTGAATGCAGCAACAAGGAAGTCACCTACATCGCTATGCTGGAGCAAGCCTCCATGATGCAAAAGTACTAGTGCCTAATTTCTACATCCATGTGTACAAATAAATGCAACAGATTTGATCTTTTTTATTTTGACATTTATCATAATAAATTGAAATGATACATGAGTTAACACAATTATTTTCCTTGATAAAAAATTTGTTCGAATGGATTTAAAAAAATATCTAGTTGTCTAGTTTAGTTCATCTCGTAATTAATTTTATTGTATATTCCTTCTGGATATATTCACTCCACAACATCAATCAAGTGAGCATCATCAAGCGCATCACCAAATTTCAGCTGATCAATTATGCAGAATCAACATGATAATGACGAGCTAGAAAATATATCAGTTCTTTTTTAAAAGTGAGAGAAAATGGAATAGAAAAGATATCAACTATCATTTACAACAAAGATAACATGTTGATGAAATCAAAAAAAGAATAAACATTTGAACCTGTAACGTAGAATTATTTGAAACAAAATAGCATATAATGTCTAGAACTGCTAAAGAATTGTAAAAAGAACACCTCATTAACATAGACAAAATCAGGACCCTAATTAAAAAGATTTCCAAAAACTCTTATATTTCAGTCACAAATTATTTTGCATATTTTCTTAGGCCTTTTTTCTTTCCTTCTCATGATATTTGTGTTTAGACGAATATATTAATTGTGTTGTGCTCTGCTTTTTTGAATAGAGAAATTTCCTTTAAATTATTTTACTTCCTCAAAAGCTACACCAATGTGTATTAAAAATGCAGAATGCATGAGAAAATTTATAATGTGACATTCTAACAAAACCATCACTACAAACAAACTTTTGGACCTATTTAAAAGTTCAATATTTCACTTAAATTTAAATTTTTAATTCACTTAATCTTTATTACAATAGTAACTAAATTAGATATTTGCAAAATAATTAAGAGGTCAACATCCCCTCATAGTTTTCTCAAGTTATCTCTATCTCTCTTTTTCTCTAAGATTTTCACAATGTAAACAAATATTTTGCCTATTATTTTTATCTTTCCAACTTAATTAATTACTAATATAACACATAAACCTTATCCGGTTATCTTTCATAGAAACAAGAACAACATATATATCAAATTATATTTCAATTTAATTAGCTTTGAATATTCCTTATAGGAGGTGTAAATGTAGAAATTTCATACTATAAGTGGTGTAAGAATTTAATTTTGACATATAAGAGGTATCAAAAATAAGTCATATTGTAGTGCTATTTAGTTTACTAACCCATAAATAAATATCGGAAAGCATGAGAGAGAGGATGTCAAGTCTCTCGCGTGGATAATCTTCACATTTAAGTGTGGGTTGCATCCTTAATTTTTGTAAATAAATTTCTATTGTCATGATTTCA